>NW_008690746.1:32245-46546 GCF_000695815.1 Acanthisitta chloris | reverse complement strand
ACTCTCCTCTTCAGGGATGATACCTCTAAATGCTATTTAAAGGGCCAACACTGGGCTCTTGAAAGTAACCCACGGCATCTGAAGTGTGCAGTGTTTTGTGATGCTTACACAGAACCTTGTATAAACCCTTGTGGGAGGGAACAACAACCTATTGACTTGAGGCTGCTGTTAAAACAAGACTGGTTTTGAAGACTGCAAGATGAGCAGACACTGCTGCACACGCATATCCTCTACAGCGGAGTCTGACTTGCTTCTGCAACACCAGAATCACTGAGAACAGATCTGGCATTAGGCCGTTCCATGTCCCAGGCTGGGAGCACGCTCACCCGCCCTGATGCAGCTCCCTGCAGCTGCTCATGGCCAGGGATTACAGCCCCCTCCCAGAGCACAGTGAGGTCAGCAGGCTGCTCCGGAACCAGGCTAAGCCGCGGGTCACGCCAGCTGAAGTAGGTCAGTGGACACTGCTCGCTCCAAGACGTCATCCCTAGCAGCCTGCCAGCAAAGGCACTTAGAGGCAGGCCACAGATCCAACCCCCTCAGCACAGCCTGCCTCTGTCTAGACCTGGCATTCACATTTTTTGCCTCCTCATGCTTCTTTCTGGGTGTTTTCACTTGGCTTCAAACACTTGCAGGTCCCTGCGGCAATGTTCCCCACGCGCTGGCAGCCCGCAGAACAGATCAGCCCGTGGCTGTCACTGGGAGATGTTGCAGAGCAGGGCAGGCCACGTTCAGTAGTTATTTGTAACACTCTGCCAGGCAGATGGGCCAAAGTCAATGAGATTAAAAATGGCATTTTTTTAAGTGTTGCTCATGCATGCACTGCAACCCAACCTGAGATGTACTTGGAGCTTTCAGGTGCCACAGGATCTTTCGGGATGCCAGTGACAACACAGCAGGTTTTTACAGCCAACACTAATATCAGCCCAGGTCAAGCACACAGCAGCATCTCATAAAACTCCTTGTCTATTCATGCATTTTCAATTGATCATCTGTTGCCAGCTCTTCAGAAATATACTGTCGGTGCAGAACAAAAATCTGCTTCAAAGAGAAGCAGATTTCAGTATTTTATTACTTCCATGTATTGGGCCAGATGCATTAATAGCACAGAAACCACTGACTCTACCAGGGCTGAAACAGCTGATCAAATGCACTAGCTTTACAGTTAAAGACACCTACATATTGCTCCTATCAGACTAAATTTTATTTCAGATAAGCAAATCAGAGATACGGGAGACAAATATTCATTGAAGAAATTCTAGCCAGACTCACCAAGATGACCCAAGGGAAATTAAAAAGCGTCACATTTCAGACAGAAAGTAAAGCACCATCTGTGCAAGTCCCTGCCAAATGAGTTACAACAAAGCAGCTTAAAAGCCTAATACCCAAGATAATGTTAAAGGGATAACAAAAACCATGCCAGCTTCTCAAATACACTATCTTTTTTTTTTTCATAACAAATTAAGATCCACCTTTTATAGACCAGCATGTATGATGAATCTCTGGCACAGAGGAAGGGACTCAGGGCATCTGACTGCTCAGTGAAGTGGCACCACTTGTCAGCCCCAGGATGCCAAGACAGCACATGGAAGCTCAGGATGCTCAAAGCCACAGCTGATCAGCCAGACCGCAGAGTCCAGGCACAATTCCATCGAGGAGCACAGTAATGACACTAAGGGAGGGATTCTTGAGAATAATGGCTAATTTGCTCTCTAAAATTTCTGATGCAGATGCTAGGCCTTGAGTTTCTTTAACAACTGAAAGGAGAATGTCATAATTTTGCCCAAATCACAACTGACAGGGAGTATTTAAACACAGAAACTGCCACAGCGGATGAGACTGGGCTTTTCTTTAATCCAATCTCCTGTCTTCTACAGAGGCTGATGCCAGATGCTGCAGAGAAAGGTGCAAGAAACTACATAATCTCCCAGAGCTGGGGATTGCCTTAAGCCTTGAAGCAGAATACTAAATGTAAATTTGGAAGAGCTATTAACATCGAGTTATCCACGTAAAAAATCGCTTTATTTTTCACAGGTTTAAGCATTTTTTGCTTCAATAAAATCCTACAACAATAACTTCTGTGTCTAAAATCCTACCCCTCCACGACAGCTCTTTGTAAGTTTACAAGTTTGCCACGTTTTCATAAACAAGAACATATTTTTGTTCAGAGGCTTGAAGGTGTGCTGTTAATTCCATGGTCCACTGTCAATCATTCAGTATTTTTTGAGACTTCCATCACAACTCTCTACTCCCTGGCAATGGTGAGATGAAGTTTAGTAAGTTATCACCACTTATGTGTGACAGGTTCTTCCATGCCCTCAGACAGTCTGACTCCCTTTTCAGAAACTGTCTTTTATTACGGCTTGTCCCAGCTGGCACAGCCAACCCAACCGAACAGGAACTGCAGATGTCAGCTCACACAGACCAACTGTGGAAACAAGCTTATGGTCACCCCTACCAAAGGATGCTGCTGTTCTCTGTGGTCTCCAGTTATTTCTGCTCAGCAAGGCTGTCATTTGCTGTCAGCCAGCATTCTTGTGAAGTGTCAGCAGAACCCCTGCCATTAGCTTGACTGTACTACTGCCTGGAGTACAGAACGGTGAGTAAATGGACTCTGACACACACAGAACATGAGAAACTTCCTTAACAGCCATGGTCATCAGGACAGCCTGGAACAATTCCATCTGGGTACATTCATAAGGGAACACTTAGAAACCACCTCCATTCTAACCAAGGACGAAAACTGTTCACAGTTATACTAAAATAATACTCCTTGGAGTAAAATCTCTTCACAAAACAAAAGTTTCTGATATGAGGGCTGCAAAGCACCATGTTCTGCTGAACAGTCTCCTCGAGGAATTACACCAATGTACTTATATTAAAGGACTATCAAAGTTCTCATCTTCCAGGTTTCCCAAGGTCAAGGCAAAAACAAAATCAAAGAGTTCATGAACCAAAATTCTGTCTCATTATTTGCTCAGCTGTGCCTGTTGGTACATTGGAAAGGCCTTTGCTGGACAAAAGTATGATTGGCTCTCACCTATCTCTTCAGGAAGCTGCTTGGGAGACACATCAAAAGCCCTTCCTGGGTTTAACACCACCTGAAACTAACCCAAACAAACCTCCACCCCAACATGCAGTCTCAAATTCTGTATAGCCATTTACCTCTGGACCAGGCAGAAATGAAGCCAGCCAGGGGCTCCCATTTATGCAGTGCAGGGGCAGTGCATGCCGAGCTCGGAGAACTACACTGAATCGTTCGGATGCTAATGATCAGTTCTTGCTCATAACCTGCTGCCAAACTGCAGATCACCTGAAACCTTGATGGTTTTCCTCTTGTCAAGCTGCCATCCCCTGCCAGCCATCCAGGTCCATGGGGTCCTTCCCCTCTCCTCCCCCAAAATACACTAGGGAATGCTGCCCAAAACCCTTGAAGCCCATGGAAAATTGACCATGATGAGCTGATGAAGGTTTACTAAAATTAGTAACATTAACCAAAATGCTATTAAAATCAACATTTGTGCTTGTAGCATTGCTATCAGCAGACTCAAAGCATGTAAAAAAACACATGCTATCATATTCTTAAATAGCCCAGAAAATTTCGCTGCTAAAAATCAAGGTGATTTCTACAAATTTAATCTTCAGCTGATGATGTCTTAAACCTCAAGAATTCAAAACTCTCTACAATAATTAGCAGTGGAAAGAGGAATCTGGACAGGAAACATGAGTCAGACTCATCCAAAAACTACAGTGTTGTAAAAAATGGTTAAACATAGCTCACTTGAAATGAAGCCCTGGATCAAACTGCACTTAAACTGGGTTTAAAGTACTGATTCCCAAAAGACAGACTTAATAAAAGGTGAAGCTTCCTCTAGGTTTGATTATTACACAGATTCATCTGTTTATCTTGCAGGAGGAACATGGCCTCAGTCATCTTACAAATGCACAGGTAGTTTTTTGCATGAAACCCACAACACTGTGGGAGGCTCCAAGCTTTGAGAAGGTAGTTTTCCTCATTCTGTGAAGTTTAACATACTTCCTAAGTTCTTAACAAGACTGCTAAGATTTCAAACCTAACCTTTTGAAAGAAGTCTTTTACGACAGTGCAGATGTTCAGTGATCACATGAAACGTAAAGAATCTCTGAAACAAGCTTCTTGGAGAGCTCCAAATGTTTCTCTCGGAACAATCGCTGTGAGGAGACAGGAGGTGCAAACACTGATCTCAGTCATGCTCCAAAGCAAGACTCTAGGCCTTGGGGGAACTCAGAACAGTGCTGCCTTATTTGCCTCTTTTCCTGTCTTAGCCCAAAGTAGGTCCTCAAAATGCCGAAATTCACCCAGATTATGCTGGTTATACCTCTGTAATTTCTGGGACTTCCTGAACTAGACTGCTAAAACCAAGAATAAGACAAAATACTGGATGTCACTATCAAAAGAAAAGTGATGCTGGGAGGAGCTTCTTCTGAGCAACCCCCACACAACCACAAACCCCTAATGCCTTCTGCAAAACGCTGGTGTCCCTCAAGGCCTGCCCAGAGCTGACACGAGCCCAGGGGCTGCCCAGGGGCTGCCTCCCGGGCACTCCCTTCCCTCTGGAACCTGCCTTCATACACACACGGAACCACAGCAAGGATGGAAGGGCAAAAAAAGCCCTAGAGCTGCTTAAAAAGCAGATACACTGACAGGAAAGAGTCACAACCTTCTGCCCTGAGATGGCACAGAGGAACAAACAGCGGAAATGAGGTCTCCTTCATATGCAAGGAGGTTCCTGTGCCATGGAAGAACACACCCAGGAAAGCAGAAAACAACACAAGTATTTCAGTGAAGGCATTTCCTAAGATAAGTTGCTTGCAAATTCATCTGCCATCTAAAACTGAACAGAAGTGTTCCCCATTTGAAGAACGAGGATAGACAACTGCTTATACATGAGCTGAAGGAATAAGAAAGAGGGAGGAAAACCTTAAAGGGGCTCAGGACTACACAATACAAATCAACTTCTGGACACTATGTGTCCTCCTAGTAACACACAAAATTTGATTCCTTCAGACTTAAAAAAAACAAAAACAAAGTACAAGTACTTTGGTGTGTAACAAACATGAAAAAACTTCAATTCTTTTATCTTTTTTTTGCACAAAAATGTTTTGCTGGTGTAATTTTTCAGCCTGAACACAAGATAAAATGATCTTTTTAAAGAAAAATCTAACTTTTTTCCCCCCCTTTGATCAGGTTATTTCACATTCTTTGGTTGCTATGACAAAAACAGTTGAGAACTAACAAAAAAAGACAAACAACATGAATCAGAAACCAAGGTCAAGAGCTTCAAAGAGATGCAGGTACTTTTTTAGCCAGTTTACACCTAGCCAAGAGCCAAGCACAGGGCACTGGTTGTCATTTGGAGATCGCCCCACCAATGCCTCTTCACACAGGACAGCAAAGGATCATTTCACCCTTCTGGAAACAACTGCCCCACTGCTCCATCCCAACCCTGAAGGACACAGCTTGTCATCTGGAAAAAAAAATAAATCAAACTCTCACATACTGATTGCTCACCCAGTCGGTCAGGAGTTACTGAAGAGCCATTTCAGCAGCAGGGGGGGAAAGCATTACAGCAATTAGGTGATTTTAACATCTGCTCAGTAATTGCTTAAAATTTGCATTTGCAGATACTCAGTAGGGGAAAGAATTGCAAATTTGAGTGCATCCCTCTTAGTCAGAGAAGTCCTAGCAAGGGCACATAAGAGACCATACAGGTCTTGTAACACTTTCAAATAAATGCTAACCAAGGGTAGTTTGGAACTCCAAGTGGCTTTAACACTGTGCCAAGGTTGCATCATCCGACTGAAAACCAGCTCCTGGGTGATGCATCCCTCCATCGTCCCCGGGCAGGGTAAGGCTGGAGCCTGCAAGCCAAAACAAAACTCTGTATTTTAATACACCCTCCTTCTGTGCAATATTCAGGGATATTTTCTCTTCCTCAGCATGTCAAGAATGTCAAACCTTTCTTCAATAAACACAAATTTTAAATGTTTCTAAAATTTTCCTCTCTGAACAACACTTAAGTTGCCAAATTTTCACGCTGTTCACCAGGTCTGTTTTATTCAATTAAAACAGTTCAAGGGCAAATAAAAAGAGGGATAAGGTAAAATCCAAGTAAATAAAACTATTCCTGGTTGCTTGGAGGTATTGGAGCATGTAGATTTCTGAGCTGGTGAAAACAGACACTGAGCAGAGTCTCAATGATGCCATTGGATTTTTTGGTCTTTTTTGCAGTATTATACTTTAAAAATACTCCAGTGCTCCACAATCACATACACACAGTACTATACAGACCATGTGCTCACTGTTGAGAAGCAGTATGCTCCTGCCAATCAAGCTGTACACATCCACCAAGGGCCAGCAAGGAGAAAAAAAGACTAAAATACAGCATGGTTTAGTTCCTGGTACTTCACAGACCTAAAAATTAAGCTGATGTTTCTAATCAAGGATAAAGAAAGTTCAAAAAATACCAACACTGAAACTTTTGATTCAAGAACATCAGAAAGAGCAAAGTGGCAATATTTAAGCTTAATGTCCTTAGCAGGTGGGTAGGGACACAATTCAATTCAGCTGAGAGTTCTGACTCCTGGGCTCTGGAGGAAGAGACACTGCCAGGCTCCAGACACAAATTCCCAAGTGTAGTAAGCAAGTGACATGCAGCAAGCATGCCAGTGACAGAGGTGGACCACATGGTAATGTTACTAAAAGTGAGAAATCCATGCAAAACCACTGCTTTACAAACATGTTTCAGTGGGATGTAGCTACAAAAAGTCTCCCAAGGAAAGGGGATACTGCATGCCCCAGCATCTTGATGGAGAGAGCAAGCAAGAAGTGATACCAGGAGGTAAGTGATGGCAATACAGGTAATCTCTGACCTGTGCATCAATCAGTCACAGAGCAGGTTGGAACTGAGGGTGCTCAGCCCACCTTCCATAGGGGATGAAGGACAGAGGCACCTCTGTGCCACTCTATCCTCTGGACCAATGTGCTGCCCAAAGCAACAAGACTGCGGCACTGCCCATCCAGACCCACAGCTGCCAGGGCCAAAGGGTTCACCAACACTGACTGCAATATGGGATGGGATGTCACTGGCTGCAGTTCCTTATGGATCTGCAGACATATGGAAGAAGTGGGAAAATCAGATGCTGAGCTTACTGCAGGGAGCAGAGGACAGACTGTGGCTTTACAGCCACAATGCTCCATGCTGGACAGAAACAACAGGCAAGCAGACAACAGGAAAACAACACTGTGCCAAGACCCCAGCACTGTCAGGAAGTTTTCTTGGATAGGAAAAGCCCTAAAACATCTAACCCAAAGCCTTCACACACTGATTAAAATCAGAGACTCAGAGTCACAAATGAAACCACCTGAACTGCTGGGGACAAACACAACAGCAGCCTGTTAGGATTCATACCATTCTTAGAATATTGGGTAACTGTGATGTCTTCAAGTTGAATTATCTGTCCCCAGGCTGATTTTTCTCACCTTTTGTCAATGTAACTGATGTTGTCAGACATTAAGCAACAGAAGTTGCTTGATGAAGGAAAGAACTTTCAAGGATTGCATAAGATTACATCACCCACGTAAATATGCACTAGGCAGGCAGAGAATATGTATTAGATAGTTGGGGCCATGTAAATTTTACTGTATAAAAGATGAAACCTTTCACTCTTTGGTGTGCTTGGTTTGTGGAAGCCTCCACCTTGCACACTGCACAGAATAAACAATGTCTCCTTTCTAAACCAGACTCTGTGTCTGTGTTTAGAGAGCTAAAACAAGCAACAACTGGATGTCCTTGTTGCTAATAAAAGTTTGTGTTAAGGACAATTCCCTCTCCGACCATTTAGATGCTTCTCTGGGGGTCACACTCACACCCCCACAGCTGCCTGCTGGGACCGAGGCCTCTTCACAGCACCAGCTCCAGTGACCCAACAGGGCTCTGCCTGGCTGCCCACACTTCCCAGTCAGACCAGTTCCTCTCACCGGCTCGGCCTCAGGTTTCCCAGAGCGCAGTCCCAGACTCTGGTCCCTTTAAGCACTTTAATCATGGTACAATGACATAAGAATGGATAGAGCTGGCACCCCCGGGGATGGACCCTGAAAAATAGGGCCCCCCAGGTCTGTGCCCCTCGACATGATCTCCACCCCGGAGGCTCCCGCTGTTCCCAGCTCCTGCAGAGTCCCCTCCTGGCACTGCAGCACCCTGAGCCCTTGGGCAGGCAAAGGTCCTGCCCCTGGCCAGGGTGCCAGCTGTTCCCACGGGCACAGCCTGTGGCTGCCCAAAGAGCCCCCAGCACTGCAGGTATTCCCCAACATTCCTACTTCCCTTTTTTTTATAACACATGACAGTAATGATTCCTGACCCTAGCATCCCTTCCAGCAGTCTTGGTTTCCCATGGACGTGCATTACAAACAACATCCATCAGCTACAAGCTCCAGCCTGCTGTAGACAAACTTCTAGCTCTGCAGTTTTGAGCTTACATGCTTTAGAGGCCAAGATTTCATTTTCCCCATGATCGACAGTCTTGACCCCTAGACCAAAGGAAGGTGCCCAACCTTCCTTTGCTCCCCAAACTGCTCTCTTCTAGCCTTCTTCTTTGTACTGCAGGTTATTTTGCTATCTTCAGGGTCAGGATGCTTCAGTCACAGAAACAAGGAGCTAAGAAAGCAGATACAGTTATATATATGCTCTCTGCTTATCACAGATTCCCAGACAGCATTAATGTTTGGTATACAATCTCTGGATAAGGTCAACAGCATATAAAAATCCTAAGTCTCTTGCAAGACATTTCTTGCTATTGATACTGATTTTGAGGATGTTTCTCTGCTTATTCCACAAACCTGGTATGACAAAAAAAAAAGTAAAAAACATTTCAGATCAATTCTTCAATCCTGCCAGTTATCTGTAACTGAGAATGAATCATGGAAACTAGAGCTATCACTGAGTGGAACATAAATGTTAGCTTCAGGTGAATGTTTAACCACAAATCCTTCAACTGAAGCAGAGTCAAGATATCAGTAATGGATTTGCAGTAAAGCAATTAACATTTTATATGCAGCTTGGAGTGAAAGTTATGTGAGCTTCCAGAGCCATGATAAATTTGCTCTTCTCAAACGCCTAACAGATTTTTAAAAGGAAGACACAAGTATTTCAATAAAAATAGAAAGAATAAACCATAGTACATTGCTACAGGATGTAACATCAGATGACTAGGATGAAAATACCAGTAAGACACTGGCCATTTTTTCCACATAAACCAGTTAACAACATGTGAGTATAGAAGCAAGATAACATATATATTAGCAGGCAGGTAAGACATTTTTGAAAAGTTGTTAAAGTTCAGGCACTGAGGCTTAAGCTGGTCTCTAGTCTTGAAGGATTGCTACCCAGGGCTGGTAGCTTCATCCTGCACCTTCCCAATGCCTTTTTTCAGGTGCTGGTTGTTGGTGGAAACATGCTGGACTGCAGATCTATTCAATATGGCAATTTGTACCCCTTTACCCTCTCCTATGCTCAACAGCAATCTTGGCTTTTTTTGGCAGTGACCAGCTGCCAAAATCTCATACTCAAATGACATGCAGGGAAAGAAATAGGTATAAGAGAGCACAAGACAAGAAATGTTTTAACCAAGCCACCCATTCTGCAGACAAGTCCATGGTGACAGCAGTATCACCTGCCTGAGAAGTCTCCCACTCAGTCCCTACCTCTCCCCAGCTTCTAGCCCTCCTGACCCTTTCCACCCCTACACCATTTTGTGATTTGGAGAAGTTTAATTTGAGCAGGATAGTTTTACCTTCAGAAGTGCAGGCTTCAGCCTCTCTGAAGAGCTGAGTGAAACCCAATACACAACTAGAGTTGATTTTTCCGTATCAGGAGAGGTGGACAGGAATGAAAAAGCTCCAAGTACCTTTGCAAACAGTATTCAAATGGCATCTTGAATCCCTGGTATTCTCCTCCCCCAATGTGAAAATTCCACATTTTCATATTTTCCTCCTAGCAACTTCATATTGATATGTCTCACCAACATTAAATTAATCAGGATATGTTAAGATGCATCCCAAGATTAATTAGCACTAAAAGTCTTTTGCATTTATTGCTTATGTTTCTGCACTGTCAATCTGAATTTAATTACAAAACTTTAGCACCAGTTCAACTCCTAATTCTGTCAATCTGAATTTAATTACAAAACTTTAGCACCAGTTCAGCTCCTGCTTATCAGATTCAAAAGAAGAGATGTTTTCCGTGGCTTCGCCAAGCATTGGACATTTTTCATAATAACCAAATAAACATTATGACCAAAATTATCTAAAAAAGTGACAGCGAAGCACAAAAGAAGAAGAGACTGGCATGTCTTTACAGGGAACAAGGAATTCAATACAAGGAAGTGTGCATTGCATTCATACATTTTCATTTTAAATTTTCTTGCAAAGTGGCCATTCTTCAGTTAACAGACCAGCACTGTGACTAAGCTTCTCAGCAAAGTCCTTAAATGAACGCACTAGGCTTGGATCAGTACCCTAAAGCTGCAGTGACACAAGTGTTTTCATGTGCTCCCCTAAACATCCTAATCCTTTGAGCATGACCTAATCCTGCTCTCCCACTGACTCTGTCTCTCTGGGCTCTCAGCCCCTTCAGCTGGGTGACCAGGGGTGACAACAGCCTCGCGTGGTGGGTGGGGGTGGGTGGAGGTACACGAACCAGGGCCAGGAGAGGCTCATCCCTCCTCTCCTGCAGCTCAGCTGCTCAGTCCTGGACACCAGCAAGGCCAATGAGCTCCCTCACACTGCTTCTGTATCACTCCTGCACCTTTCCCTGGGGTCTTGCTTGGTCTCACAGACCTCACTCCTGCTAACCCTCTGCAGCACCAGGGAAGCTGTGGCCCAACACAACAGGCATTTTGTGCCATTGCATTGCCAGGACAAAGTGCCCTATAGGAGCTGATGCTTTTAAGAAACTTAAATTCGAGAGGATTTAAGTCTCTTATTAAAATAAAACCTCCGAAAACAAAACATGAGGTTTTGATATCATAATACAAGGTTCAGATGACTGTGGAGTCTTGCACTGCATGTTATGCAGGGTCCTGTGTTCTCAGAGACCCGAGGGTAGCATGGCAAAGAATTTGGCTGTAGAGTTCCTTTGCCCCAAGCCACCAGCCACAGCAAACCAGCAGGGATGCTCTGGCAATGCCAGGAGGCACAGGATGACAGAAATATGGTCCAGCTTCAACAGTCTTTTCCTTCTATTTGAGCTGAGCCAGTATGATCATCAGACTTAGAATCATCATAGAACCATCAAGGTTGGAGGAGACCTCTAAGGTCATTGAGTCTACTGCTGTAACCCCTAAATCCTGAACCATATCCTCCAGCACCATATTCAGATGTCTCTTAACCACCTCCCTGGGCAACCTATTACAGTGCCTGAACACCATAACAGTGAAATACTTTTTCCTAACATCTCCTCTGACTCTGTCCTGTCTCAGCTTATGGTCATTCCCTCTAGTCCCCTCCCTGCAGCCATGCCAGAAGGGACTAACCCCCACCTCTCTACCCCCACATACAGATCATCAATAAAGATGTTAAATAGGACCTGCCCGAACACTAAGCCCTGGGGAACAGCATTAGAGCCCAACCACCAATTGGATTTATCTTCATTAACCACAACTCTCTGGGCCTGGCCATCCAGCCAGATTTTACCCATTAAAGAGTCCACCCATCCAAGCCACGAGCAGACAGTTTTTCTAGAAGCATGTTGTGGGAGACAGTGTTAAAGGCCTTACTTTGTCATAGAAGGAGATCAGGTTGGCCAAGCAAGACCTTCCTTTCATAAATCCATGTTGGCTGGACTGGATCCCCTGGTTTCCCTGCATGTGTCATGTGACAGCATTCAGGATGATCTCCTCCATCACCTTGCCTGGAACCAAGGTTAGGCTTAAAGGTCTGTAGTTCCTCAGGTCCTCCTTCCTACCCTTCTTATAGATGGGTGTCATGTTTGCTAATTTCCAGTCAACTGGAACTACTCCAGCTATCCAGGACTGCTGGAAGATGATTCTAAGTTGTTTAGCAAGTTCTTTTGATCGTTTTGAGTTCTTTTGACCATTTCCTCCTTACCCTGGAGTGGATCTCATCAGGGCCCAGGGACTTGTGAACATTCAATTGGCATAGCAAGTCATTAACCATCTCCTCCTGGATTATGGGGGCTTTACTCGTCTCCCTATCACCAACTTCTAGCTCTGGGCTGAGTGGGTTTCCTGAGGACAACCGGTCTTGACACTAAAGACAGAGGCAAAGAAGGCACTGAGTACCTCTGCCTTATCTGCATTCCCTGTCACTACACTACCCTCTGCATTCAGCAACTCCTTGACCCTCCTTTTGCTCCCAATGTCTTTATAAAATCTTTTTTTTGTCCTTGACTTTAACAGCTAAATCAAGTTCTAGTTGGGCTTTGGCCCTCCTAATCTTCTCCCTAGACAACCTCTCAGCATCCCTATAGTCTTTCCAACTTACCTGAGCCTTCTTCCAGAGATGATACATTCTCTTTTTTTTCCCAAGCTCCAGCCTAGGTTCTCTGTTTAACCAGGCTGGTCTTTTTCCTCGATGACTTAATTTCCTACACTTCCTACTTACAAGAGATTTAACAAGGTTTCATGTTGAGCAGGAAGAAATGCAAATACCTTATAAAACCACAATCTTCTTCTCACAGATTAGAGACACATTCCATGGACAGGATTTTTTTTAATGCTAAAAACACATTGAGGCCTATATTTAGAATATATTGCTTCAGTGCACTGCCACTGGGACGAAAAGATCTGATGATAAAAGTCTAATTTAGCCTGTCAGCTTAGCTAGACACTTAAACTGCATTAATTTGCACTGGAGGGCTAAATGCAATTGTGCCTCAATCAACAGCTAAGCAGCAACTCCATACACTGTTACAAGAGCTAGTCCAGATGCTGGCTACACTGGACACAGCTGGGAAGCGGCTGTTGCCTCCGCTCCTCCCTCAATACTCCTTTGATATGACCCCTAAAAAAAAAAAATGCCAAGGGATAAAACACAGGCTAGATAAAGGCAGTGGAAATGGCTCGGAGCAATGCAGCAGGCACTTCACTTAATCACCAGCACCTGATTTCTTTGTTTGCAGAAGTGAGTGATCAATTTCCATTGCTTTTGTGATTTGGTATGTAGGTTCCTCTTAAAGGTGTGACCCAAGGGATTACTGAAGCTGAGAGCTTGGCTTGAGGTGTGGAAATTGCTGAAGCAGCTAAGAAGCAGTTTGCTTCCAAAGCGAATTAATGGGAAAAGGTATTAACATGACATCTCTTGAGTCAGAAGACTTAGAAGCACATACAAGACCCAGCATGAGGAGCAGCCACAGCATCAGTTTCTCCCTACACCCTCTCCATGCCCTCCCATACCTGCCCTTGCAGGTCCCAGCTCCGATGTGGCAGAGATGCTGCTCTGCCCACTCTCTCCTCGGCAAGGCTAGCAGCTTCACTGCCAAGTCCATCTGGAAATTATCCTCAGCCATCCCAACTCCCGTCCCTCTGCTCCCAGTAATGCCTGGACCCATTAGCATGCAAAGCATTAGAGACAGGAACACCTCAATAAGCACAGGCAAATCGGACAGCATGAACTCAGTGCAGGCAGCAGCAGTGAAGGCACAGTCTTTTCATAAAACATTCAGGCCAGCTACAGAATTTCAAGCTGGCAGTTGCATGTAGGAGAAAAAATAAAACCAAATTCACAATGCAAAATTACAGCAAAAAATAATGTAAGAATTCCACTGCAAAACAACTCAGTCATTCTTTTTCTGTGGGTTTTTTTTTATGCAAAAAGGGTAAGCTTCAGGCCTAGGTAAGTATTATTTTGCAATTTATTTTTCCTAAAGAAAGAAACTAGAAATATCTTTGGAGGCTTGTAGCTCTGCTTCTTTGGCACTGATCCCATGCTAGTCTCAGACACTCAAACTGCTTTCTTAATCTCAAAGTTGTCATGATATGGACACCTGCCCACATCCTTTTGTTTCATAAAGGCCACACACTAGGTATGAAGTAGCAATTATTTCTGGATGCTCTTGGCCCATGCTAAAATTTCTTGGTCTGTCCAATCCCCCATCACCAAGTTAAAATTTGAGGTAGCTCCTTCGTGGTGTACCAATAAAACATGCAAGGAGGAGAAAAGGTTGCTGTCTCATTTAAAATGTCCTCTCACAAAACAACCCCACAGGCATCACAGAGTGACACTTTTGCACAAGCAGGAGAAAAATA
>NW_008690746.1:17462-32220 GCF_000695815.1 Acanthisitta chloris | reverse complement strand
CTGCTGAAACTGTACGTTCACAGCAGCAGGAAGGACACGACCTGGAAATATGCTAAAGGCCTCCCCCCTGCCCCACCACTCCCTTGTGGGGGACACAAAATCAGGCTGATAAGGGAACCATGCTGGGCCAGCACTGGGAGCAGCCAGCCAGCCATATATCCATCCCTCCTGACAGGCCTTACCTAAGGTTAAACAGCAATCAACACGAGACAAGAAATAAACCAAAAGCCTGCAGAGTTTCCTGACCAGGCAACCTTCAGTTTCACTACTCTGCCTCCCCACATGCAAACACCTACATCAAAAACTTACTCCTGCTTGCACACTGTACTGCATGGCCATATCTAGCTCTGCTGTCCATATCTGGGCACCACAGTGCTGAACAGACTGTGTGACATGCAGAAAACGTGATCTCCTACGGTATCTGTGAGGAAATACCAAACAGGTTTCTTCAAAATTAAGTCAACACACTTAAAAAATATCTCAGAAGAAAAACAGGGGGAAAGGAGTCACCTGATCTGGCAATAAAACTAGTAACATGGAACATATATGACAATCCAAATTTGGATACAGACCAAAAAAAGCCCCTTCCAAAATACCTTGATAAAGAGGTTACAGAATTGAAGTTAAAATAAAAAATTCTGCCTACACACACTCTCCCTCTGTGACCTAGTTCAGTCCTATCTTATTATTTGCTTGGGGTCCCTTTTTGTCTTCCTTGCTCATCAAATCTTATGCTGAAGAACAGAGATTGAATTAGAGAGGATGCCAGGAGGATGATTTCACTTCAAAGGAGAAAAGGCTGTTCAATAATGTGACAACACCAACTTGTGTACAACCAGATCACCAGCTCATATCTAACTTGAAATTAGCACAGGTACAAAGATCTATACTGGAAAGGAAAAGAGTGGGCCAAAAGGAACTGAGGCAAAAAATCCCTCCTACACTGGTCATGCCTTCTTCTCCTAACCAGGTCTGGTGCAGGCACAGAGGAGACCCACCAGCTTCTCCATCCTGCCTAAAAAGATCCGAATTTTCCTGCCCTCATCCCAGATTCTTCCCTCACAAAGATTAAACATGCCAGGGGTTACAGGGAACAAATAATAAACCAAACCACCCTTGCTCATAAGGGGCTTGCCAATACTAAATGTGGAATCTAATTCTTGCGATTGCTTCCCTTCAGACAGTCTTTGTAAAGTAAGAAAGTCAAGTACTAAGAGCCATAAATCTCCAGGACACTGGGTTTATTCCCAGTTCTTCAGTACATTTCTTGTATGACTGCTTGGGCTGCCATTCCGTCGCTTTCTGCTTCAGTTTCCTGACAGGAGGGAGAAGAGAGTCCCAATGCCCCGTGAAGTACAGGAAAGTGGTATATCTACCAAAGGGGAAAAAAAAAAAGGGCAGGAACACAATAAACAAGCTTCAGTTTTATACTATTTATACCTTATATTTTTCACTTTTCCATTCCATGCAGAAGCAGGTGAAACCAGCCTAAGCACTGGTCCAAAAAATGCCCTTATCTCAAGAAGGGATATATCCAGCCAATACAGGAGAAAGGACATACTTCACCATGGTAACACTCCAGTATGTTTATGCTCTGCAGCAGTTTACAAAGGCATTCCTTGCATTAGTAAGTTGGGTTTTTTTCATCTAACTTTGTTATAAAGTCAATTTTCCGGGAAGAATACTTACTTATGAACTTCATAATCAACATGAGAAGCTTGTGCACACTCCTGACCTGCACCCTGAGCTATGACCAGTAATTCCCACGTATTTCCATAATCACACCACTGGCAAGGGCTGTCTCTTCAGAAGTGTAATCAACAGAAAGAGTACATGAACATTATTATATCCAGAGTCAGACAACAGAATGAAAAGCAATTAAGTTGGATCTTCTGTCTTGCAAACAGCACCACAATGCTCATGAGAACCAATGCATTTCTGCTACTCACCAGCCATAATTCCTCAGGCAATTATTTCAATTTTCTGAGATTAAAAGGTAATCTTCAGAAGTGTATGTGGGGTTTGAAAAACAGAACAAAAACAGGATCAATCCAACACTATAAAGTATGTTGGCAGCAAATTCCACAAGTCCTGCCCAACCACAAATGCCCTGGAGTCTGAAGGTCTCATCCCAGCAGGCTCTAATTAAGCACCATCACTTGGAAATGAGAAGCAGGGCATGGCTGATGGATTGCCTACAGCCTACACACACAGTGCGCATGCTCTTCTTCAACCTTTCCGTAAAGGAACTGTGAAGGGAAATAGGCCAACACTGTCCTTCATGCTCATTTCTGTCCAAGTGAAGGCTCCCTCGCCTGTGAACGCCCTCCAGCAGCAACAACCCAGGCAGGAAGCTCGTTTCTCCCTGCTTTCCAGGCTGTGCATCCAGCCACACGTGATGCCAAAATGTCAAGCAGCGAGGGGCAGTCTTTAATAAATGCCACGCTGCCCTTTTCTCTGCAGTGAAACACTGATATATGATGCTAATTGTACTCAACAGATGAAGCAGCAGGAGGCATTAACCCTTGCCTTCACTCACCCAGAGATGTTTAAGGGCTGCCTCAGCCCTTCTTGTTACAGCAGTCACGTTAACGCAGTTGGTACACAAGCAGACTGGAAAGTGCACCACATGACCCTCCAAGAGGTATGTTAGGAAGAAAGGCAATATAAGAGAGCTTGTCTGAAAAGAATCACTTGCCCTTCTCAATCACATTTGAAAAGCAGAGTGATGCCTGCTGTGTGTGCATGCACCAGGAGATCAGTACCACCTGTGTACCATCACCAGAGGAAACACACTGAGGTGCCTGTTTGCAGTTCAGGAGCACCCTAGTAGATGTGTTTCTGCTTCTTCTCTGCTGAAAAATCAAGAAGGATTTGCAGAAACTGCCCCTTTTAAAAGGCTCTCATTAGCTACTCTTCCAGTGAAAAAGAGGTTTATCTATCAAAAGTTAAACAATTAAACCCTCAATTAAAAAAGATGCAGTTAAACAAGATGTCCTTTTTTTAAAATAAGGAAGAAAGTCGTAATACTAAACATCAAACAAGGCACTTTCCTTTACAACAACTTGTAAAGGTTCTTTGCAATGACTCGAGATATTCCAGCCTTTTTTCCCTTCAAAAGGCTTTGTAGTGATTAGCAGAGATCAGCACACATCCTAACCTCCTTCAGCTGCAGCACTGAACTGTGCTCAGGGTACATGTGCTCTCCCTTCAGTGTCAGTGAGCAAAGCCAGCCCTGCCAGGACTCATTACTGTCCACTCTTTTCCAAAGGGAGGTCCTGGAGGCCTTGGAGTTAAAAGCCAAAGGACATTAGTCACAGGATATTTCATTCATGGCTGTTCCCTCCTGCCATGAAGGAGGGCAGGCAGTGCCTGCCCCTGAAGATGCAAACACTAGCTTGTTTCACAGCTCATACCATAAATCAGTTAAATACATATCCTCCCCAAATATGGTCTCTGTCACACACAAGCACATGTGACTACTGACATTAAAAAATACATTTACTGACAGTCTGGAGCATTTCCTCAGCCCCAGTGTCCTGCTCTGAAGACAGTGAGCAGGATGGTGCCCCCATGGCCACCTCAGAACCTGCTGCTGCCTCGACCATTAGTCACCTTCCCAGGAAAGCCACCTGGCCAGCAGCCACCTTCACGGCCTGCTTAACAGTAAGTGCTAACCAGCAGCTGCTCTGGATGCTCTCAGCAACTCCAAGGGGCACTCAGACAAGGCTTGGGCTTTCTTTTTTGGTAAAAAAGATTACTGTAACTCTAGCGGGCAAGGAAAATCAGAAGGCCCCAAGTGCATTCTACTGAGCTTAAATTAGAAAGGAATGGGGGTTTTGGTGAGCATGCATTTGTGTGTGCTTATAAATAAAGGAAAGGAACATGTGGGGGTAGGAAGGAGAGGGGGAGCAACACAGAAGTAAAAAGAAAAAAAGCACTCCTCTTTCAGGATAATTTCAGGTCTTATGGGTCAAGGAAAAACATAAAAGAAGCTATCCTGAAGCATCTTTCCTGTGCATCATAACAGATCAATGAACTAATGGTCCTGCCTGCTGCCAGCAGAAACGTGCAGAGCTCCAGATCAGGCCTCAAAGGAAAGGAGGATGGGACGTGCAGGAGAAGGAGTTAATGCTGCTGAACATTGGCACTGTTTAGGAGCTTGAGAGCAGAGGAGACTAGAGACTTCTACTTACAAGTGCAAAGGGTGCCCCCTTACCTGACCACTGGGGTATCAAAGCACAGCTCAAACTCATTCTTTCCAGAAATCACACTGCAGAAATTGCTGATTTTTAAACCCTTCTGCTAAATTTGACAGAATGATCTCTTTGTACTGGTCAGTTCACAATGTCAGTCTGACCTGTTAAGCAGGTCATCGGGTCTTCATCTTCCACTGCACAGAAATAAAGAGGTGACTGCAAATGGGTTCTGAACTGTGGTGTCCTGTTAAGACTGTCACTCCTCTGCAGGCAATTGTCAGGACACACATTACAAACGATAGCACAGAAATGTTAGAAGCAGTCTGTTCCTTCTTAAAATGTTAGCTCTTTACTTAAAACTTAACAGGTTCATACTGAAATTACACATTTCATAAAGGACAATACAGGGTTATCTTAAGTCCTTGCCTCACACAGCCTTTGTTATAATACTTCATAGAAGGGAAAACTTCCATCTAGTGCTGTTAATCACAGAAATTCCCCTTGCTGTTCAGCAAGCACCTGATCAATAAAACACTGGAACCTGAGCCATCATGCAGGTACCTCTGCTGACAACATTGCCTTCCTCTCTTCAGCCTATGGGCACAGCTTGATAGTGAGGTAAGTACTACCTAATACTCAATACCATTGACACCAGCATTTCCCCTCCCATGCATGTGCTAATTTGTGCTTGTACACTGAGCCTTGTGTATGGTACCACGATGCTATCTCCAGAGTCACTTGAACTCACTCTTTTGTTACCACTAAAAGCTTCTGCAAGAGGATGAAAGAGAAATCAAATGAGATCTCAGTCCTCTAAACAAGCGTGTGACTGTATTTAAAGTTAGCAGGAGTTACACTTAATAAAGACAATTTATGAAAAACAACTTATGCTTACCAAATCTAACAGATGCGTTATGTCCTTCAAGCTAGACCGAAATGTTTAACTGACACACACATACCCCCTAAGAAAAATCTTTTTTTTGTCTCTACTTGAACATCTGCAAATGCTTTGCCTGCAGTCTGAGTCCTGTGCACTGGGAATGTGTGTGGTCTTGTGAGTAGCAGGTGTGGCTGAGTTCCCCTCTGCAGCCTCTGATCTCCAGACCAGCACCACCACTGCCTTCACCCAGAGACCCAGCCCATGGCTCAGGCTGTGGCCCAGGCACTGCCTGGGTGGCAGTACACCCACACGGACCTCAGCTCCTCATTTGTTCCTCACCATCACAAAAGCTCTCACACTCCCACAAGTCTGGGAGCAGACTCTTTCTGCCACACTCAAACATCCCCAAATGCAAACCTCAGCGAAGCAGCAGGAGGAGATTCACAAACACCAGCTCACAGCAGACCAGGTACCTTCAGGGAAGTTGTGAGGCTTTTCAAATTATTACATTGCTTCCTCCCATGTCAGCCCCCTGCATGGTCACCAAACTCCTCTTCCAAACGGTGATGCAATGGTGAACATTTCTGCACGCTCCAGGAAAGAGTTCAGCCCTTGATCTGGCTTTGATTTTGTTAAAAATAATGGTTTACACTTTCTTTGGTGAAAGTCAAATTAACACACAAAGTAATTCTACACTGCTTGAGCTGGAGCAGGACTAGTCCTTCCAGAGCATCACTGCACCACAGCCCTGCAACAGAGCTTGCTTATCCTTCAGTGCCTGTTAAGTAACAGACTGTAAGGAAAGAAAGCGACACTGCAGAAATTGAGAGTATCAGGCTCCCCCTCTACTCCTATAGAAGCCTGCTGAGTGTCCTTCAATTTGATGGCCTAACTTCAGAACTGAGAGAAGTTGCTGCAATATTATGAACTAGTTTTCTATATAAAAATAAAGCACAAGATATAACACCTCGTTCCCACACAAGATTACTTATTAAATATGAACACAATCTGCTTATGCAACCAATGTTTAATTGCAGGCTCCCACAAGGTCAACCAAGAGCTGAAGTTGGCGCCAAGGGAACTGCTCCCTGGCTCAGCAGCCAGTCCCAAGAAACTGGGTTTAACCTCTCCCTCACCTCCCCTGCCCCAACTCAGCATTTGCAATTAGAGAACTGAGAAGACAATTATTTTAACGGGGAACAAGTTTGAGCATTTAGGGATGACAAGATGCAACTCCCACTCACCCTTTAATTATTGGCACCCAAAGGACCACACACACACACACACACAGAGCTGTGATATTCCATTCTCTTCTCTGGGGAAGGGTTTGCACCCCAGCCAAGGATCATTCATCTGAATGGCTAACAGTGAGCATGAAATCCTGCAGTGATTCAGATTAGATGTTAGCAGAAATGTTTTCCCTGTTAGGGTGTTCAGGCACTGGAATAGGTTGCCCAGGGACATGGTGCAGTCACCGTCCCTGGAAGTGTTTAAGAGGTGTCTGGACCTGGCACTGGAGGATATGGTCTAGGGGTTACAGCAGAGTGGCAAATTAATGGTTGGACTCGATGATCTTAGAGGTCTTCTCCAACCTCGATGATTCTATGATACTCAAATAAATGTTTTCCCTTTTTTTTAATACAACAACTAATAGCATTAGCACCTCATTGCATGAGGAAGGCTCCTGGAAGAACAAGGCTTGCCTGCTGCATGGGCACACCCACTCCAGCAACAACAAGAGGAAGTAAGTAGCATCCTGCAAAACACACTTAATGCAAAGCTCATTATCTTGCTGCTTGTAGACTAGCACAGCGGCTTCCTCTGGTGTGGCAGTAACTGAGGCTCTTGTGAACAAATCCTGCTCCACGAGGAGTCAAAAGTGGCTCCTCACAGCCCAGCACATGTACATACCTGGGAGCTGTTGGTAACAGAATGAACCAAGACATAGGCACTTTGCAGGAAAACATATCTTTAAAATCTCAGACTAATTGTTTAACATACCTAATCAGGTTTTTAATCACTTAAGTATTAAAGGAGACTGAATGGTAAGTGTGGAAGCACTTCCTGCATATGCCAAAGTCACCTGTGCTCATGTGAGCTCAGCTGCTCACTTACCTTATACACAAAGAGCTTTACAAAAACCAAACCTACTAGACAGACTTTCTGCTCTTAGTGGTCTTCAGTCACCCTGACACACACACACGACTGCACAAGGCATATCATCAAATGTACCATTAATAGGTATTTCTGCACTGCAGACTGTTTCGTGTTACCTTAATTGCCTTTCCATTAAGAAATCTTACACCTGAATAACAAATTTATTTTCCCCTTAGAACCTGAGCAAAGGTCCACAGTTTAATCCAACTACAACTGCATAATCTTTTGCGTCCATCTTACAGTATTGACAGCATTTACTTTATTTAGTTACAGTATTTAGTTCCAGAGGAGTCTCTGGATTCCATTTCATATGAAAGCCTACATCCATGCTTCACACTGAAACAGCATGCACACTTACCATCGCCCATTACGGTTGTGTAGTGCTTTAAAAAATAAACATTAGACATATCTGGGCCTTTATTTTAAGGTTGGATTCAAAAAGCAAGAAGGGAGAGGGGCAAAACTCAGCCTTCTCCTCACAACCCAGTTTCTACAAACAGACTACAGAGAGCAACAGCCAGCTGTGACAGCCACATGGCCAAGCCACTGGTGTGCACCAGTTCATCTGGAGCACACAGCTGGATCAATGCTTGAGGTGGCTGCAGGGTGCTGCCCACTGCCCTCAAGTGTCCATCTGCCAGTCATGTCAGCACCCATTCAAGGACAGGGTGCCACCATCGAATAAAAAAGGGAGGACAAACTCCTTTCCATCTGCACAACTCCATGAGACACTGTCTGAAGGAAGGGGGAGGATTAGGGAAGAGAACTGCAAAATGCAGGAGGAATTGCAGCCCTGGCACATGACTTGAACACGCAAACAGGAAGCAAAGCTTCCCTTAGGGCCTGTCCCCGCCGCGGTCCCTCCAGCCCCAGCACCGACAGCACAAGATGCTGGCAGCTGTTTTCACTCAGCCCATCTGGATCACTGCTTACTGCAGAGCAGAATGCCTGTCAAAAGAGACAAATAACAGACATAGCCCTTGCTGGCAAGGGCAAAAGGTTTTGCTAAAATGGACAGCACAACAGACAGACCTGCACACTGCCACAGACATGCTGAAGGTGTTATGGATCTTGCCTCTTTGTCCAAGCTCACTCTAGCAGCATCCAGAGAGACTGCACCCCTGTTATCCTCCCATGTCTTACTCTCTGTGGCCATCTGAGGGGCCCTAAATCAACACATTCTCATGACACTATCAGCTGCAGAGCAAGTGCCTCTTCTCTCCGAACATTCAAATACTTCTCATGCTTCTCATTATTTAAGTTCAGTTTTGTTTTCCACCTCATGAGCAAACCCGCAGTCTCCAAAGTTCAGACCTGATAGTACCACAGGCTGCTTTGGCACCTCTTATGCAGATTCTTTCAGGTGCTATATTGGTTTAATAATTAGAGAATGTTAGCAATTACTGTTATCAGAAAGATTCCTGCTTGGTTTTTATGCTGCTGGGCCATTCCTTCAAAAAGACAGGAAGCAAATACTTATTCTATATTGTAAATTAAAAAAGAAAGTCCTTCTATCAGTTTCACGTTCATTTACCTCCATTTTGTAGATACATGATCACGGTATTTCCAGATACTCATTTTCCAAGAACCTGAGGAGTAATATCATCAGGTACTCACCTACCTCGTATCCAGCCCTCAGATATCATCACAGGCTCCATCTAAATCATAAATCTGTCCACATTTGGCAACAAGTAACAAGAGGGAACTTACTTCCTGTTATCACTCAGGCAACCACAAACAATGCAACCTTCTGGCACTGAGCTTTGCTCATTAACATCGGGTTCTTCACTTATGCCAAAAAACTGCAATTCTGCACAATTTTGAAGAACTGTTTAGGAACACCAGAACAATTTAATATGTTGATGAGATCAAGATTAACATGAGCCCCTTCTTTTATTTCCTTGACATCAAGGTTTCAGTGCCCTGACATGTAACGGCATCAAAAGGAGCCAAAAATTCCACAAGAAGCCAGCACAAAAGGCATCCCTAGCATTAACCACCTTGACATTCCCAAACAAAACTGGCCTTCCTTCTCTGTGAATTCCTAATGGCTATCAGAGCCACACATTAGCTGTGCCATGGTGAGAGGGAAAGACATTCTTCCTCAGTCTACTCAGTAAATCCACAGCCTCACAGCAGCAATAAAACAAGGGTTTTGGAGTCAGTTATTGACAAATACCATTCTTGTCATTTCCAGCTGTATTTGCTGGCCCAAAAATACAACTTTAGTACAAAGTCTTTCCTGTTCCCACTACCTGCCCTTATTTTTACAGCAGGGGCTTAAATTCTGCTTTCACTTACAGGAATCTAAATGGAAGATAATAAAGATTTTGACTGATAAACACAAGCATAGAACACAGACCCTATCAGAAGAGCTACCTAAGCCATTACACATGCTACACAGTAAGATCCTGTGTCACAGAAAGAAACAAGCACTTGGAACATTTGAAATCCTTCCCAGATGTGCAAGCCTGCCATTCTGACAGGGACTTCTTAACATTCTTTTTGTACCATTGTTGGTTTTACTAAAAGAACTTAAAATGTGCCCAAAAATCCCTCACTCAATACCAATACTATTTTTCCACAGCCAGTGCTAAAAAGAAATTATCAAAACAAAGTCTTCATTCTTCAGCTCTTAATGATTTTAATAAGCATCATGTGTTGTTCAGAATTACAAAAGATTACCACTTCCAGGCAGTGACTAAAGAGGTCCTGCTGCTATGAATTACAGACTCCCATTAGGAGCACCAATCCTTCAGTGCTTACCCTTGTGTTTAAAGGTTGAGCATTCCCTAAATTAGAACTCTCCAAATGACCAAAGCTTTACAGAATCTTGCAGCCCTATGACAGGAGTTCATGCTGGCATGCTGCAATCAGCAGCCAAACCTAATCCAAAGGCAATCTCCCTACTGCTGCAGGTCCTCCTCCTTGACCACACAGCAGCATGGCATGGATCCAAATGGACTGCCCCAAGACATTAAAGCTTATGTTATTCTATGTATCCCACCTGAACCGCAAGGGAATAAGGCTGCTGGAAACACAAACAGGTTAGAGTAGAAAGAATACAGGCAAACAGCCAGGAAAGTTACAAGCTAGAATGCAAAACACTCAAAAACCAGGCAGCCAGGTGCAGGGTGCACACAAGAGGGAAGAGCTCCTTAGCAGTACTGGATTTCTAGTTATGAATCATAGCTGCATCTGGAGTAGTCTTGTTTAACAGCAATCAGCTGGCAATCAAAGCACAAAGCCCTTCAACATCAGTCCTGCAGTCTTAAGCTCCTGTTAAGTGAGCACAAAAATGGTGACAGACAAGTCAGCATGGAAACAAGGAGAAGGTAAATTAAAATCAACCTGTTCTTGATCAAAGGCTGATTTCAGAGCTGGTCTTCCCTCTGTTCTTAAAGAAGGATATGTCTCTCTGGAGCTCAGTCCCATAAATACCAATGGGAAGTAAAAGTCATGACTTCTGTCACTTCAGCTGGTCTTGGCTCAAATTGCACTAAACACCACAGTTGAGAGGCCACAGCCAAGGTCTGAAACCTAAAGTGACACTAGTCCTACAGAGGGTCCAGTGAAGAGCAAGGAAGATGTTCAAACAGCATGATAGATTCTCACAGTGAGAAACTGCCAAAAACATTACAAAGGAAAGGAGTGACTCAAGCTTTAGCAATCTGTTCAGGACTGACAAAGACAAGAAACCTACAAGAAATCTACATTGTTTTTTCACCCCAAAGCCCCAGACATTCAGGAATAAAAGCCAGCAAATCAAGTCTGTGAATTTTGGAGACTTTGAAAGCAGATTACAGTTAGAGCTCCCAAAATAGCTGGTGGAATACATCTTTCCATAGCTAAGTGAATACATAAATAAATCTTATATTTCATTAATGAATTAATTTCCAGCTAGTAAGATTGACACTTCATACATACATCTAGTGAACTGATTTTCTCCCTCCTCCACAAACAAATTTAAAAATAACTACGTGTGCTGCATAATTTCTCCATTTTGGAGGATCTCCATTTTGCTGCCTTGCTCCATGGGTAATTGCTTCCAACTGCAAACTTAGAACCGGGTGCAGGTCTGGTACAACTGCACACACCGTGTGTAAAGGTATGCAAAGCTCTGTGGTTTGTGTGACACACAGTAAATACAGTCACCACGAGACACACAAAATCCTCACCACAAACAGCAGATCCCAGATTGCCTATTCAACACAAGGCAGAACTGCATACACAGAACCCTTACACAGACTTACAAAGAGGTAAGGGCCAAGTTCAGACTCTCTGTCTTTAAAAGCAGTACTAACAAAGAGACAATTAATATTGCTAAAAAATAAAAAGGAAGTATTTTCTTCCTCTGAGTGGATCTTATTTTATTTTCTTGTGCTGACCAGTTCACCACACCCCTGATTTCAGCAGGGCAGGAGCAGAGCTGAGCAGAAGGAATGTTTACATTCCCCACAGTGTTTTCACTGACTTCCAGACCCGCTTTATTGACTTCTTTTAAAAATGCATACAGGAAACTTCATTTGGGATTTTGGACACATGAGGGAACATCCTTTTTTAACTGCTGCAAGGATTAATTCAAAGGCCACTTGTCACTATCACAGCTGCTCCACCAGCTCCTCTGTTTTGCCTGGTTTTGTTTTCCAGGACAAGGAATGTCTATTACAGATTTCTACCATCCTCCAGTCAGTGGCCCTTCTCGTGGGTGCCAATTGAAAACCTGTCTTTGAACAAGTAAACACATCTTGACTCAAGTTCTGCCCTCATGTTTAGTAGGGACATAATGCCTCTGATTATAATCCAAATATCTCTGGAGGTGCAGCTGCCCAAGATCACCCCCTGAGGAGGTGACTTGTGTGAACTGCTCTGCCAGCATCCAGCACTTGGGGGAGACCAGCTAGTCCTGAGCCTGCAGACAGGCCAAGAAAGCCCAAACCAGGTCTGATCTTTGTAGGAATGATAACAGATGTTGCTATATCTGGTCACAAGTGAACAGGATAGGAAAAAAAAGGTCTTACATTATAATAGAGGATCTTCTATAACCGTCTATTTCAGATCCTATTGCTAGAATTATCCCACTGAAATTCCCCAAATTATTCCCTCCCTTCTTCCCCCCAAGAACTTGTGTTAAAAAAATTGATCAAAGCAAGCTTCTGGATGTGTTTCACTGATGAGCTGGGCCCCAGTTTGTGCCTCCATTCCTGATCCCTCCCTCCAGATTACTCAACTGCATTTCCTTATTTAAGAACCCTTCAAAAAACAAATGCACATGTTTATAAGCAAATAAACTTTTTTGACTGCATCTTGTCCTACAGACACAATAGTTTTCCTAAGGAGAGGCATAAAACCTAGTGTTAACAAGGGCTCAAAAGGCAGACCCCTCCTCACCCCCAAGGGTGAAATTTGTGGCATATCATATTTACTTTGGAATTGTTGATCTGGATTAAGAGGCACAACAAGTTAAGCCTCCTCCTCTCTGATTTATGTTGTGGCAGTAGCCTTATAGCAAACAACAATAATTTCAGCTACAGTTTTATGCACACTGTCCCTCGAATAAAGCAGACCAACCCATACTGCCAGGGCTGCTGGCTGACACCACACACAGCCACCAGCACGGACCCAGACACAACCACAGGCAAAGTCACCCCCTCCTGCCACGGCAGCCAGGATAAGGATTTCAGCGAGGAAAAACCTTCTCCTAAGTTTCATACCAAAGGTAATACAAGCAAGTCGTAAATAACTTCTCTACTTCACGTGCCTCATAGGGGACTTTGGATCTACACAGATAGGCCAATCAAAAAGTTTGAGGCCTCAGCACAGACAAACCATCCAGACCATTGTTGTACTGGTCGGTTGGACAGTGGCCCAAACAATAAGCTGTTTTTAGAAAACCAGGGATTCATCCTCTTATGTGGCATGAGGGAGGGATTTAGCCTTAATTTAGCACCATTTAGAAAAGATTACCCTTTAATTGCAATAGGAGTTGGCAGACACTGGCAGCAATGAAAAGCCTTTATCCTGCAAAGCTTCCGAGCGGTCAGCGACAGCTCCCAGGCCAGCAGAGAGCCAGCCCGTGCTCCCGGCCGGAATGCAGGGGCACCCGGCTGCGCACAGCTGTGCGGACAAACCCCTCATTCAGCGGCATGTGGACCGGGAAGGGCGTGAGGAGCTGCGCGGAGCACGAGGAGCTCAGCTGTCAGTACCACCCAGGGCCATGCCCGGCCACAACTTGGCTCCGGCCCTGGCAGAGATCCGATATCCCATTCTCCTCCCTTTTGGTATTGCTCTGGCCAGGCCAGCACAGGCGGCTCCCTGCTGGCCTCAGCTCTGCCGCTCTCTGCGGCAGGGCAAGAAAGGTGTCATGCTGCATTTCTGGGCAGCCTCGGAGCAGATGCATGACATGCCTCAGGTGTAGGGTTGCCGTATCCCTGCCAAGACCCAGTAGCTCATTGCCATTCAGGAGCCTGTTAGAAATGTCATCTAATTTGGAGCAAAGCTAAATGCTTTTCCAGACTGGGAGCCAGAAGAACATCATTCTTGTTCAAATAGATTTTGCTGCAGCAGTAACACCTGTCTTGTATCTGTGTTGCAATAATCCCAATGTAGGATGGCACAGGTCATAGAATGACAGAATCATTTAGCTTGGAAAAGACGTCCAAGATCATCGAGTCCAACCTGTGACCAATCACCACCACTAATCAAGCAGACCAGAGCACAAAGTGCCACATCAAGTAATTTCCTGAACACCTCCAGAGACAGTGACTTCACTATCTCCCTGGACAGCCCCTTCCAATGTCTGACCACCCCTTCTGTAAAGAAATTCCTCCTGATGTCCAGACTGGACCTTCCCTGGCACAGCTTGAGGCTGTGTCCTCATCTTAGAATCATAGAATCAGCTGGGTTCGAAAAGACCTCAAAGATCATCAAGGCCAACCCTACCGTGGTTACTAGACCATGGCACTAAGTGCCACATCTAGGCTCATCTTGAAAACCTCCAGGGAGGGTGAATCCACCACCTCCCTGGGCAGCCCATTCCAACACCTGATGTCTTGCTGCTTGTTGCCTGGGAGAAGAGGCTGACCCCCACGTTGCTACAACCTCCTTTCAGGTAGTTGTCATCCTGGAGCCTTCTGTACTTTAACTCAATGCAGCTTTATTTTTTAAAGTTCTATGGAAAGTAATAATCTCTATGCATAGACAAGACCTGAAAACAAGGTTTAATGCCCTTCCCCACCACTTCTAACCCATGCTTGGCAGTGCTAGGCATTTCTGACAGTATCACACCTGAAAGATGAAGCCACTGCCCACCTGGCTGAGCCATCTTAACATACTGGGAACCAGGGGGGTAAGAAAGAGCTCCCCAGCTGGAGAAGAAAACTGCTAGAAAAGGACTGGTCAGATGAGGAGCCATGAGACACACTACATCAAGGGAAAAAGGAAAACTTGTAAGAGGGAGGGCAAATAGTGTGTATCCAAGGGAAAAAATAAAAGACAGTCAAGACAGTGGCACAGGGTGACA
>NW_008690746.1:4023-17436 GCF_000695815.1 Acanthisitta chloris | reverse complement strand
AGCAGGAAACTGAAGAGGAACAAAACCAAGTGTAGGAGGAAGTAGGAGGGGGAAGAAGAGACATGAGCCTGTAGCTGCTTGACCACTTCAGATATGACTGAGGAGCCAATCATCCTCATCCTCTTTGTCCCCTAACTGCTTCCAGCTTCTTGGCCTAAGGCTGAAGTTTGTCTCCCATGCTGGACTCCAAGGTAAAGATCACAAAGTGTGTCCTCCGACAGAGCCGTGTAAGAGTCCTTAAAGATAATCATATATTAACCAAATCCACCGAAGCAGCAACTGTCAGAGACACAGGTCTTAAGACATTGTTTCAATTTAAGTCTTTACACAGGACAGAGAAATCATCCTGGCAAGGACAAGGAACAATGCTGGTTTAAACTTAAGGAACAATGCTTCAGGTCCAGCAAGAAAGCACATACTAGTCTGGAATACCACGGGTTATTGGAGAAAAAACACGACTAGCAATTGCATCATTTGCTTGGGGCATTCCTCCCTAAACACTGAAGTTCCCTTCAACACCAAGTAGCCTGGCACTGCACTCCAAAATGCCTTGGAATACACTTAAGAGGATATTATTGGATATCCTTGGACATTATGACACTTCTTAGCACTCACTGCCACTACTGCCCTTTCTGCTCAAATGCAACATTGGGTATGTCTACACAGGACTAATGTCTCAAGCATGATTAATTCAAATTCAAATCATGATCCCAACACAGAATTGAGAGTCCCATCTTGCACTCAGTGACACACTGAAGCAGATCAGCTTTTACTTTTTAAAACTACAAGCAAGAACTTTCTGTTTCTCCAGGAACTCATTTAACATTTAGAGCTGGAATTTGAGCAAGTTGGTTCATTGCATTATAAACAGACATTGTTTTAGGCACATGAAGGCCACAAAGTCAAAGAAAAATGAAAGAAATGGAGTAAGAGGAACTTCAGCCACCCCCACAGATGTTATTCAAATTCTTCAAACTTAACTTTTTCATTATTATAGCATTTTTTGCACTCCAAGAAAGAAAAACAGAAATATACACATTATCTACAGTCTCAGAATTTCAAGACACTATATCAGTAATCCAGTGGGAAAACACTACAACTATGCTCTGCTGAAACACCACTTCCAAAGGCAACATTAAGACAGATCTTAAAAAAACACAAGAAGAAGAGTTAAACAATCCAAGCATGAGCACTGGAAGGCATTCATGTGCACACAGACACCAAGTACTGGGCTGTTCTTGATAGCTCTGGAATCTTTTAGAAGTACATTTAAAGCCTCATTGAAACAAGAGGCAATGGAACAAAACCCAGATCTGCATGAAGGCCACATCTCGTGGGGGCTCTGTTCCCTCGTACAGCAGTGCCCACTGAAGATTAAGGCCACATTCTTCATACAAAGCCTAATGTTACGTGCAGCAAGACAGAGCTAACACATGACTAGCACAGCATGGTACTGGGAGAGGAGCTCAGGGCAAGGAAAATACTTCATCAAGTGAATCATTTTCTGTGGAGATGACCTGGCCACAAAGAAGCGATGGTAAGATGAGAAAATACATTCCTTGTAAAGCACATAGAAATACAGTGTCAACCTTAATATTATTTCAGGCCCAGAAAAAGCACAGGACAGGCCTGTTCTGGACAAAAGGGCACACACAGCCACACCGATCGTGGCAGAGCACAGGGGCGAGAAACACTCTTTGAGGCCAGTTCTATCAGTTCCCAGAGCCAAGAACCTTAAAAGAGCACAGATGCCTTGCAGGGACTTCACCAGCCCAAAAGGCCTGCCTGGATGAGCCAGATTCTGAGATGTTCCCCAGCTGCAGTCCCTCACACTGAGGAGGCATGAAAGGAATGAATGCCTTACTATACTCCCTGCAAGCCCTGACAATGAGGAGGTCAGGGGGAACACCAGACCAATTTTAATGTTAACAGGCTTTGTGTCACATTTAAAGGGTCCATTTACTTCACTCTCCATAACTCATTTATATTTTAAGGTGCTTGGCCACACAGGCTAGATGAGAACATCCAGCTACAAACCAGTGGAGTGGCTATTGCTATGTATGTGAATATCTATATATAATCTCCACAGTGCCTTCGTTCTCTGCAGATACCAGCAGCTCTCTTCCACCACATTCCTTACTGTACTCTTAGCATTTGGTTTCTACCTGTTTCCCAAGTGAAATGAGTAGGCATTTCTCTTCCTTGTCTCCTTCCACCAAGATGATAAGATCAAGCTGATTTATCAGTAAGTCCTCAGGTGGGGAAGGTGTCTCAAACATGAAATTGTTGGGAAAGCTGTGCTCTGCCTACCCTAGCATTCATGAGAGCCTGGAATACATAACATTTCAAGGGCAGAGTTTTCCTCCAAACCTCCAGGGCAGACAGAGTGTTCAAGCCCACTATCCCAGCAGCCTTAATGCAAAGCCTACAAAACAGCCCTCAGAGGCTCTCTCAGCCTTCCTAAAATCCTCACAGACTTCAGAAAGGAAGAGTCACAAGCCAAGATACATACTCCATGCTTGGTTCTACTAGCCATGAACAGTCCTAGCTACAGTTTCCCTCCAATTGACCACTGTGCTGTGCTGATTTGGGCTGAAGTAGAGTTAACTTTCTTCACAGTGGCTAGTATGGGGCTATGTTTGGGTTTTGTGCAGAACACAGAGTTGATAATATAGAGATGCTTTTGTTAGTGCTGAGCAGAGCTCACACAGAGCCAACACCTTTTCTGTTTTCTGTACTGCTACACTGGCAAGGAAGTTGGGGATGTATGGGAGCTTGGAAGCAGCCACAGCTGGGACAGGTGACCCAAACTGACCAAAGGGATATTCCATACCATAGGACATCATGCTCAGTATATAAGGTGGGAGGAAGAAGGAGGAAGGAGGGACATCTGGAGTGATGGCATGTGTCTTCCCAAGGAACTGTTATGTGTGATGGGCCCTGCTCTCCTGGAGATGCTGAACACCACCTGTCTGTGGGAAGCAGTGAATTAATTCCTTGTTTTGCTTTGCTTGTGTGTGTGACTTTTGTTTTCTCTATAAAACTGTCTTTATCTCAACCCATGAGTTTTTCTAGCTTTTATCCATCTGATTCTCTTCCCCATCCTGCTGGTGGGGGAGTGAGCAAGCAGCTGCATGATTCTTGGTTGCGAGCTGGGGTTAAACCACATGTGCTTACCTCCACTGCTGACCCAGGGGGACAGCAAATTATGGCACATTTGAGTGGAAATTAACCCTAGAATACAGCATTTTTTCCTATCCCAGAACCACAGAAAGTAAGGGCAACCACAATTAATTCACAATATTCTAGGAGTTAAATCAGCAGTTCAAGGTTAGTGGGTAGAATGATGCAGAATACAAGCAGGGGTGAAAGGAGAGCTTCAAAACTCCAGAACATGAGAGTGACAGTAGGATCACTGCAAAAGCCTACATGTAGGAATAAAACTATAAAGCCTGGGAAATGCTTGACACTGACAGAAGACAACTCTTCTCTGCATTCCTTTCCTAAGAGGTAATGCTGCAAGTGTCACAGCAGCAAGCATTCCTTCAGCCCCCCTGAAATCCAGACAAACAACTAACATATCTCACATGCTCCACTCGCTAAAAATCTAGATTCAGCTACTCAATCCCTCAGCAAGTATTCACTGACTAAATATAGCTGGAGGGGGTGTATATCACAAAAATGAGTTGCAACTTTCGAACTGCATCCTAAACTATGGGGCATATTATAAAGCACAGTATGCAGAAAACATACATATGTAACCAGCAAGGTAGCAGAGCTGTAGAATTGTTGAGACTGGAAGAGAGCTCTGGAGATCACCGACTCCAACCTCCCTGCTTAAAGCACAGTCACCAACAGCAACCTGCTCGGGACATTCTCCAGTTGGGATCTGAATGCCTCCAAAGATGGAGACCCCATAACCTCAGGGTAAAGAATAGAACATGAGAAAATAAGTTAAACATGGCACATTGTGGTTATTTTTGTATGTGCTATGGCTCAGTCTTTAGTTTTTATGGACTGTTCTGTAGCAACACAAATACCACTTGAGGCTGGAACTAAACAACTCCAATTCCACAGCTGGATTTGTTCCAAGTGACTCAAATGTGCTCTTAAAATATTTCTATGATTACTGAATGATCTTAGAACAAGACTTCATTGTAACCAGTGGGGGTGGGGGGAAATGTTTTAAGACAACCCAACTCCCCAAACACTGCTCTAATTTAGCCAGTTAAGTGCAAGCAGCCTCATTTCCCAGGGATTAGTTTGGATATTTTGGCTTCAGCCCACCTTTAAATAGCTTCCTGAATTGGAAGCTGTTTAGTAGAGAACATAGGCTGCACTCATGCAAAAAAAAAACCCCACAAGTATTAATTACCCCTAAAAGAATAAACTTGCAAAAATAGCTGCCTTATACTTCGCCTTTTGTGCCAGTCAAACGTGGCTGAAGTGCAGCTCCTGACACAGCTGCAGGTGGGAGCTAGCAGATGTCATACTCCACCCCTCAAATTGCACCAAAGAGCCAGAAGCATTTAGTGCTCACACACACAGTCCTTCCTACCGTGGATGCTCCTCAGCAGCATGTCCTGGATGCTTTCCATCCATCCCAGCCACCGCGAGGTAAATCTCACTCACTCACACAAAAGCACAGCCTCTCATTAGTTTCTAAGTTAGCTGTCATGTGGCAGCTTCCCGGGGAAGACCATTCCCTCTGGTGTTGCTCACCATCACAGCATGCTCACTCAGGATGAACCACCTCCATCAAGAGAAGTCAAACATCGAGCTATCAACACGCAAATCTGGTGTAAGCACACCACCAGCTCCCCACCACCGACAAACTTACCTGTCTGCAAAGAGAAACTTTTGATTGAAGCTGGCTGGATTAGTGATTAGCATTTAGACATAGTATTCAGAGTGTTTAGTCACAAGAGGGGAGACAGCTCTGTTGTCTGGACACTACTTGTCCCGGGGCAGAACTACATTCCTTCCTGCTAACTATGCTTTACACAAAGTACCCTGGGCGAGAGCTTATCATTGCCCTTTAAAGCCACCCTGGCACTGCTGTAATGCAGAAATTACAGTGTAATGTTTATCACACAAATAAACCTATGCAAGACAAAACCTGGCATACATGCACAACTGAGAGCAAGTTACATGTGGTAATTGCTAGCAATTTTAAGAATAACGGCAAGTTTGTAACATATTTGTAATGTTATATTTCAAATAAAACTATTTTTTTTTACTTTTTTATTATTTTTTTACAAAAGCCTTCACTTATGAAAAACTTTTTGGTAAAAAACAGAAAAAGGATAAACTTTATAAAGGTTATGTCAAGTCCTCTGCCCTCCAACTGCACCGATTTCACAACCAGCAAGAGTCCCAAAGCAACGTCAAAGCCCTGAGGGTTTACAGAGGAACATGCAGTTGAAGGCAGGAAGGAGGTTTGGACTTGGCTGAGATGAATCAAGGAACTCCAGTTCCTCCACGGGAGAATAGGGAGTTCAGACAGACCCACTTGCCACCCTCCCTGTTCTCCAGCCTGTCCAGCTTAGGCTACCCTCAGCCTCAGAGATTCCCTTTCAGATCCATGAAGAGTGTGACTCTCAAGTGCCCAATATATGTAGGGACAGACAGAGGAAGGGGAGAGAGAAATGCCATTCTCTGAGAAAAAGCTACCAAAAAAAGATTTGTTGTCTTTTCCATGTATTCCTTCCCCTTTACAACACAATGAAATTTTAAGACCAAAGTGAATGCTCAAAGAGATACGTATTAAATCAGGAGACTGAATTCAGCATCTGTAGACAGAAGGGATCTGAACAAAAGGGCCAAACCTCTGTGTAACAGCAAGCAAAGAATGACAAGGAGCCAGAGAAGAGAGGCAGCTGTACAATGACCGATCACACTTTTGGCAAAGATGTCTTCAAAAATCCTTTCACAGATCCAGCAAAACTCTACAGAAAAGTTTATTTGGAAAGCAGACATACCACCCTTTTCAAAACTATAAAAGGGCAAGCAGGGTAAGGGGTTTGGGGGAGATGGGGAGGAGTGAGATAGCAAAAGGTGTCTGAGCAGACCATCCTTCCAGCACAGCTCCAGGAAGGATGCTCTTGGGCAGTCATGAGGACATGGCAAGTTGACAATGCTCAGGGTATACAAGTTCATATCTGATTTTTGCTCTCCTTACCCCTTCTCCCTGCTCAGCTGGCAGATGTCAAGATCTACTAAGAGAATGATCTACACATCCTTTCATTACAAAGAAGTGAATGATCACAAACATCTTTCAAAATCCATTCTTAAAGACAGCAGCAGGCTGAAGGTTGTATCTTGTTTTGTTTAGCCATTATATGGAAGAAAGATTCTTGAGCTTTTTCAGACATCTCACGATGCTGGAATTTACCAGACCTGCAGGTATGTACACATGAAAGTAAGGAATAAAAACACAGGCAGCTGCCTCCTGCACTCACTTATGCTTTATTAACTTCCAATGCAATACAGAATTCTGCACTGTGTTTGCTGTGTGCCACGGGGAAATCTGTGTTTACAATTAGGTTTGATGTGCTCAATGCAGTTCACCAAGGTCACATTAACCCAGGCAAACCCATCCATTTGGTATTTAATTGCGTGTACTGTGGCACAATTGTGAGGCTCATGGACTATATTTAAGGAATTTTCATCAAGAATTGCTTATGTACATTAAACTTTACATGCAAAGAGGTTTTTGGAATTTCAGGATATATTTCCCTTCTCAATAAGCGTAACAAAATTTAGAAACTCAGACCCTGAACAGGATTGAAGAAGGAATGCATGTTAATTTAAGATTAAACTCCAGTAGTAAAGTATAAAATCTAACATCCCTTTCCTCCAATTTACTTTCTCACAAATTTAAGGAGGGAAACACCCTTAATAGCCTCATTGACACAGTAAGGAAATTTGATGCTGTAAATAAAGGATGCACGACAACAGTTTTAAAAGTCTGCTGTTTTAAAAAGCAAACGAGCTACTCCAATTCCATGGGGTTTTGGTTGTTTGAAAAAGGAGAGAGTTCAACACACTTCCATTGGTTTAAGTTTATTTAAAACAGCTGTGCTCACAAAACAGCCATTCCCACTTCCTGCCCATAAAACATTCCCAACCCAGTTAAAATGAAGGAGGGAGAAAAACAAGACAGAAATCTGGTGCTGCAACTGCAGAACAAAATCCAAGTATTTAAGAGGGTGTCATGCTGAACTTGCAGGCTGCAGTGCCTGCTCCTCCACCAAACACTGGGGCACAGCTCCAAGGAAATGCTGGCACATAATTTTCCTACTGTCGGGGAAGAAAGGTCATTGCAGTTCTGGCTATTAGGTTTCGGGGTCCATCTGCATTCCCATTAGATCTCCCAGTTTGTAAGTAGCTGGAGCACAACTGCTGTTTTCAGAAAAGTTGCCCCAGAGGCTCTTTGAACACACAAGTCTTAAGTCACATAAACCTCAAAGCAGCTGCAGAGTTACGGGCTTGAGTTTGGGAGTGCATTCATTTATATTAGGGGCTTAGGAGCACAAACTTCTTACAAGGTGAGATGCTCAGCTAACACTTCAGTGCAAATACAGAGCTGTCTTCCGAGTCTGAGAGGTCTTAAATTACTTGTCATTCAAAATGCAACTACTGGAATTCCTTCTCTACAGGAGAGGAGAAAGGGAAAATGTAGGGGCAGTTCAGGTACTTTCTAGTCTCTCTGGGTGCACAAAAGAAACAAGCCACCCTAATTCTCAATTACTCCTTCCTCTATTCTCACTTCAAGAAAACTCTAGGTGTGAATTTTCATGGGTTTTTTAAAGGTCCAATCCCTGATATCCTGGCAGTTAAGACTGGCAACTCTGTCAATAATAGGTAGTGCACAAAGCCAAGAGTTTGCCAATGAAAACCCTGTATATGAGGCTACAGGGGCAGATTTCTCATGTTTGCCTCCCCTGAACAGGTTTGCTGCACAAGGCCACAGACCTCAGCACATCCCATGCCTAGCACATAGCAGAAAAGAGGCCTTAAGTTTTCTTAAATCCCTCTCACTTCAATCAGTTTTCCGCAAGACCTTAGTAACTCATCTATGAAACAAAGTCAGATTGGACTGGTCTCTGTTCCCACTGATGTCCCAGAAGATCCCTTCACAACAGAATAATCAGATGTTAGAGGGATCTTACTCATTAGGAGGAGTATGTGACAATTCCACCCTCACTGGCTCCATTTTCAGGGGCCAACTGAGTACCTTCCTGCCCACCTGAAATGCTTTGATCACAAACATGCCAGGAGGAAAAGATGGTTACATCACGAGTAGACTGAAAAATTCAGAAATGTTTTCCAAGTCCAATCACACAAAAATCAGCAAAGTTTGGATTTAAGTAAAATTCTTAATAAAGACACACACAATGAAAGCAACACACCCAGTGTAATGCTAGAAATTGCAATCTGCTGTACTCTACTACTTCTCCTTCCCATGGGGAAAGGAACACCTCCACAAGCACACAAGCAATGCCTAATAAATAAGAGGATTTTTCAACTTAACAAAAGGTTGTGGTTTTCATGCACTTGAAGTTAACCAATTTCCACTGTTTGAATGCAGAGTGCATTCAAAGAGTGGAAATGAGTGCAGCTATACAGTATGTGACAGAGCCCACTTTCACATCAGCCTTATTTATTACCTACATATAAGACAGATTTTTACATGACAAGATCTCATTCATCTCAAAAACCAACCAGCCATTCAAATTTAAAAACAACCATCCATATTGTTATGAAAGACCACAAAGCTAGCCAACAAAAGCTAGAGCAGCCAGTCGGATTGATTTAAGGTCACAAAGCTTATCATTCCATTATAACAGGGAGAAAAGAAAATCAGCCTATTTTTCTAGAGGACAAGGCCAACACAAAGCCTTCTTAAGGGTACTGACACTTCAGGGGGTGCACAAAGGTTCGCATTTTCTTACACATTTCGTCACACTAAATATGTTGCTGCATTCGCAATGCAAATTCTTCTTTAAAACCTTCTGCCCACCACTACAGCTGTAAGATGTGGGAGAATATCACAGTACTGCAGAGTGACAGAATGAAAACCATTACCAAGTGTGTAAACTGGAGTCTTGCAATGAGAAATGTCAGAGGTGGAAGCCACAAAAGCTTGACAAAAAAAACAGAACCACATGGATTTGCTGAAAGGGAAAATGACACCTCCTGTTATAGGTCAAGCCTTACTGTTAGTGACATTATAGCTGTTAAATTTTGTACATTTATATAAAATTTGAATGAGACAGAAGAAACTTTGAGCTGGAAATAAACAGATCAATCCCTGTTCACTTCATGAGAAATTATTTATGTGGGAAATGATTACCCAGCTATAACAGCTGAGAATATTTTATTTTAACCTCGTCTTAGTTAGAACCAAACACTTTGTGAAAGCATCACCAAAACGGAGCCAAGTGGAATTGCTTTCACAGCTTGTTGAACATGGTGAATCAAGACAAGAGTCAGACTGAAGCTTTTGTTCACATGGATACAAGTCTCAGAAAGCTCCTGGATTAAACTGTGCCAGAGAAAAATTTAAATCAGGACCACTGCTGGATGATTTCTGTTACATCAGAAACCAAATTTTATTTAGGGAAGTATGTCTTGGCAGAATAACATTTCTTCTTTCGATCACATGCACCAAAGCCAAGGGCACATGCTACATGACACCACTTTTTTCTGCTCACTGCCTCCTGGGGACAGTCACATATCCTACAATAGCCGATTTCTATTTCAAAGGCCAAACGTCCCCTCAAAATGACACAGGAAGAAAACCACTAAATAGTTATATACTGCCTGCTTGAAAATGCTTCCTTCCCTGTTGAGAAGTTTCACCCACAGCTTCTGGCAGGGCACCCACTGCCCAGCTCTAGCAGGAGCCAGAGGGCTGGCTGGACTAGAGACATGTCCTGCTGGTCAGCCACACTGGGCATCACAACCAAACCTCTCCCTCAAAACACACAAAGCCTTGTGCAGCAGGATGTGAGAAAAATCCCTTCTGGTTTAGAGTTATCCATTCATACAATAGAACAAGCTCCCAAACAAACATCATCCTTGGTCATCTGAAAACACAAAGGATTGAGACCTTGGCAAGAGACTAAAGTCAGATGTAGCAAACTCTCTGTGCACAGGAAGCTGCAAAACTTGCTTGGTTTTGGCAGGTTAGATGCCAGTTATGGTATTAGGTCAATACACTTCTCTGCCTCGGAGCCAGAGCTGAACTACAGGCCCAGTTCAGCTCTGCACTGCTAGACTGGACCCGCAGAGGGACTTTCTAAGGAACTTACCAAATACTGACTCACTGCCTACAGCACAGCACTCTGCACCACACTGGGAGCTTGCCAAGGTCCACACTGCACCTTGGCAGCAACTGAGGGGTGAAAAGGTTTAAGGAGATCAAACACTGCAGCATACCACAGACTGCAGAGAATCCATATCCATTCCCATACTGAGCTTCAACTATGCTGGGGCCAAACATTCCCAATGGACCCCAGAGCCAAGCAGTTTTCTGTGTACAGGACCCTCTAGATATTACATGGGTCCCTGCTTGCCCAGGCCCCCGATGGCAAACCCATCTGTTTATGGGCAACACAGACCACAGTTCTTAGCAGACTCCTCAGGTGAATCCTATCTACCCACTCCAAAGCAGAGCAAGCCTGACACACGTCAGGGTGTGGAGGCAGACACTACTGCCTGGTGCGTGTTTCAGCCAGAGCAGGGAAAACAGCTTGTGAAGAGAGAACAAGGAGGAAAGCAGGAAGACAAAAGCTGAAGGAAGGGAAAACAAAGAAAAAAAAGTCACAGTTTGCAGCTATCATACTTCAAACTTCAGCTCTTTTCTGAAATGGAGTCTCCTCCATTCATTTGGATGGCAAAGTTGATTTGTCACTTCCCTCTGCTGAGGTTTTGTAGATCATATTTCAAACCCACATTATATTCCTCTGTTGCTGGGTTACCAGATCTGAACAAACAATTCTCTGCAGTCTGCCAAAAGCAGAGAAAGAAAGCAAATGAATGCCTGGAGGATGCATCACCCTCTGGAAGTTACCTTATGGCTCCACACAGCTACAGAGCAGTCAGAAGCTCACAGACAGTAGAGCAAAAGAGGAAATGGTGAATCCATTACCTCGGGGGCAGTGCACAGACCTGAGAACTGCTATTCCCATCTTCCCCACCCCTCCTAGGGAACCAGGCAATTTTACAAATCATTAGAATTTTCTTGTAGAATAGAGGAAATATGGGACTACACTCAAAGGGATAAATTGGGTATTAACACTCTTGAACCTAGTGAGCACGTTCCCACAGATGTTGAAACAACAACCAAGAATCAAGATTTGAAATGAGCAAACCATGACAGCCCATGCAACAAAACACTGGTGACTGTTGATTTGAGACTGCCAGTTTCCAGGCAGGTTGTCAGCCACATCAGGGGCTGCACAAACTCCCACTTGAGGGGTGTGAGCACACACAGCTGTGAAGCTCTCCGGGTTCACTCTAGCCCTTGGCAGTAGCACTTGGAAGGAATCTTCCCCTGCAGCACCTGTGCAGAGAAGCTGCCAGCAGGCAACACTTGCTCCCATGTTTCTCGTGCCAAGATGGTCTGTCCCTGGCTGCTGATCCTGCCACTGTGCCCCAGAGGATCTCAGCCTCCACTGGTGGGTGGCCAGCTGGAGGCCTAGCTGGAAAGGCTTGTACCAAAGGGTGGAGGCAGTTTACAGGAAGGTGCTGCTCACAGGAGGGGCAAACTGAAAAGAAAATAGATGTGTATCAAACCCAGAGGTATTTGCCCCTGACAGACATGTATTGTAGCTAATGGAGTTGGGTTAGGGCAGGAACTGTGAAATGGTTCAGGAAGAGGGGAGAGAAGTTGCTCGCTGAGCCTTGGCTCTCAGGTGTCCTCACCCAGGACTGCTTGCTGAAGGATGCCAAACCCGAGGCTCCAAGAAGTTTCTTTGGGTAAAGACAAGCAGCACTGCAAGAGAGACTACATCCCAGGACAGACCCTACCAGAGCCACCAGCCTGACAGTAACACTGCCACTGAGTCCCCAGGACTGCCAATTCCCAGCAGCCAGGCCAGATGGACTCTGCAGGCTGTGCAGGCTGCTGTGTGTGCTGCTCCAGCAGCAAGACTAGCATGAGATGCTCCTCTCATCACCCATTTGCTGCTGCTTTAACACCCTCTCAGTGAGTTGGTACCTGCACAACCACATGTAACGTGCCTGTGACCCAGACTGGGGAACTGACCTAATTCAGGAATGAAAACAAAAGAAAGGAGAATAATAGACAATCTGGCACAGTTCCACAGTGTAGTTAACTGTATCCCCTTCACACTTCCGGGGGAAAATATGTAGCAACTTGCACTGCTGCTGCCAAACTTTTGTTTCATGAAACCTTGGGTTTAATCTAATGCAGAAAATTAGAAGCAAACTGTCTAACACATGCTAGAGGGTCAGGGCCAGTTCTCGATCTGGGCCAAGGCACAGACAAAGATCACAAACTGAAAGTAAAACGTGATGTTTCCCCAAGACCCAGCAGCTCTCAGCTGAGACCACAAGAGCTCAGGGAAAACCACTTTTCCAGAAACCTGGGAGGGTTTTAAATAATTTAATTCCACCCAAAGGTCCTAACTATTCATCCAGATATTTATGGATGTTCTCTTACATAAGGTATACTGAATTTTATTTGAAAAAGCCCAAGAAGAACACTCAGCAATTTCATAATATAATCTGAAATTGTCACTTTGAGAATATTATTCTTAACACTAGCAAAGTGTTAAGTACTCTAGCAAAGGAAATGAAGTTAGCAACATGAAGAAGGCTTCTGCACTAACTGCACAGATTACTATTTCTAGTGCAGCAAGAAAAGCTGGAATGTTGAATTTTTAAGGCTTTTTTTTCCAAAGTAAGGATACATGAGAAAAGTAGCTTTTCCAAGACACAGCACTAAGTGTCTGCATCACTGCAAATATCAGATTAAAGTTAGAGGTGCCTCTAATCTTCATGAAAACTATGATTTGTCAAAATATAAGAAGTTATACAGGAATATTTTGCTTACCCCATCCATGGTTTTCAGTCTGATTTGACACTAGAGACAGCAATTCTGTTCTTTTCTAATATTTTAAATGTGGCAGGTGTTGGAGTCCAGCTACAAATCACCACTAAATCCCCAAGACAGGTTCACAGAAGTATAACCATCTTCTATTAGTATGTGCAAAACTGGTATCAGTTCCCCAACAGCAATTTGAACTTTTCTAGATTTGCATATGTATAACAAGAATTAAATTTCACCTAAAGTGGCCTATTTAAAGAAACATTTCCTTCATTTTAGGTACTAAACTCTCTGATTTTAACAGTGCTGCAAAGTTAGAGGTAATCTCAATG
>NW_008690746.1:0-3994 GCF_000695815.1 Acanthisitta chloris | reverse complement strand
GCAGGAATCAATATTACACCAGAATATTTATTAAGAGGAGGCTGCAGAGGCATACCTGAGGCCTTAGAGGTATTGTTACTGAATATCATTACTTACCATGATTAAACAGAAAGACTTGGTCAATCCAGCACTGCACTATGAACACAGAGGGTGTAATGTCTCTCACTGGCTGGTTAGGTGACTTCAGCCCAGCCATTTCTTCCTTCTTTGCCCTTAAATTCCTACACATGAAATAAGTACAGCAGTACAACTGACAAAATGCTCTGGTAAAACCAATGTTTTGATAAATCCAGTGGAGAAACCCACTGCTACTTCAGTAACCAGTTTATACCTCTGTCTACAAGGTACACTGCACATGAGGTAGACAGGAAAGGGAATGATTTCTCCTTCACTTCTGCAGGTGCACAGTTAAAATGTAAAACCAGCCTGGATGAAATATCATGTGCCCAATTAACTGTTACATACCTAAGTGAATTAAGCACAGCAGAACTTCTGTCACTGAACACAGTTCCTGAACACTCCACCTGAGCCTCAATATAAACTCAAATAACCAGCACAACTATTACAGCCTGAGACACACCACCCCAGTTGCAATGTACACCCCACTTGAGCTTAATGGGAAGTGAAGCAGCAAGATGTTATTTGAATGTTTCTTTCAAAGACAGCTCCCAAGTTTACCCAGGAATCATCTACAGAGAATTCACGGCATGGCGTAAAGTCAACACATGATCCTTAAAGATGAGAAACAGAAACAAGAGCCACTGTCACCCTACAAAGAAATAAAGAGCGTTGTGCAGATCATTGCCAGTATTCTTGTAAGCTTGTTCCCCACTTACAAACCACATCAAAGCCACATACATCACACTAACTGTGATGCAATGACACATGCTTTTACACTTTTAGGACAGCCATAGTTTACTTGCAAACTTCTACATGCCCATGTTTGCCAAGGGATTTAAACACCATTCTACCACCACCAATACAACATAGCCACATAATCAGAAAGGAGCTTTGGACAGCAGCCAGTTCATAACTAAGCTAGTAGTTGGTTCTAAATCTAACTGACTCCTTGAAAGCAACCCCAAAGTACTGAGCAAAGCAGATAACCCCTTTTCCAAGCTAACCTTCCATGCCACATTCCCCCACAAATCATCAGGAAACCAGTAACTGAATCTTCGGACAATCACTTTTGTGAGCTGGGGTGCACAAAGAGCTGATCCTACACACTGTCCCAGCTCAGGCAGGGAGGCAGCCCTGTCATTTCTACAACTAGCACCATCGTGGACAAAGGTTCACAGTAGCTGAACTCAGCTGACAGAAACAAATCTTTGTTATGTCATCTCCTAGAGGGGGAAAACCCCAATAAAACTACGTGTACACAGTGTGATCTAGTATTTCACTACAAGTAAGCCAGTTTCTTATTTCTCTGAACTAGGTAAAACATTTGTCACACTCTTTAATAAAGTTTGAAATCAATTCCCTTTTACTAAAGCAAAGGTGGTACTGCAGATAGCCAACAAGTTTCCCTGGGAAGACAGTTTGTATTCAAATTTTGATCTCTGAAATGAAAGTGACAGAAGAAATGCAGCACAAATTACCATAAAAGGTATGAGATCAAGTCGGCACACATACAAGTGAAATAACAAATTTGGGGAAGACTGATTAAAGAGCTGGTGTGGAGCCTGAGTGCAAGGACAGGACAGCTCCTCATTTTCCCGAGGACAACTTGGATGGCAAATACAGGGTGTACATAGACATCTTTACAAAACAGGGTACAGCTCTGAGGATGCCATCTGCATTCACCAGAGGGAGACCACAGTGGAGGTTAAGGCTATGAATTGGGGCAGGGAGGAGAATCTGGCCAGAAAGACCTGCTGCGTATAGCAGAAAAGCCTGTACTTTGAACAAACTGCACCACGGAGTTCCCACGCTCAGAGCCCATTTACCTTCGGCATGAACACGGCTGTGATATGGGGGTGCTTCAAAACATTAAACAAATTAAAGCAGATCCAAATCTACAGCACCCAGCAGGACAGGAAACTTTGCTGTGTGCCTGCCCTGCACCTTTGTGCTGCTGAGGTCTCCCAACATACAAGAACAAAACAAGATGTACGGAGACTAAAAGGGCTGTATTTTTAAAGGCTGTAGAAGTCACAATTAAGAAGAAAAAGATGGAAAGCCCTTCTATTCTAGTCTGACATGCCACCATCAATCCCCTGCCTTCCCCAAGAACAACTTCAGGTAACCCAAGGTCCCTTCAGGTTGGAGCTTGACATGTGGTAAGTCTTATATGCAGCACTCCTCTAGCTGTGCCTGGGAAAAACAAGATGTTGCATAAACAGCAAGGATGATAAACTCCTCCTCTGAGAGCATGCTTCCTGCATCTGCTGAAGGTTTACAAGACCTAATGCAGACCAGATTCCTCCACAGTATCACAAGAAAGCTAGAGGAGCAATGCTTTTTCTCTGTGTAGGCTAACTAGTACAATCCTCAAGCTGTTCCCAGAACTGTTTGCCTCCCAGGATTTGACTTAATTACAACGGGGCATGCACACACAAAGCAAATTCTTCAGCACATTAAAAGGAAAAAAGGAGTGAATCACTGCTGAGCCTGCCATTTGCTTTTCCCTTTTTTTCATCTCTTTTACAAGCTTCTCAAGTGCTGCAGCCCTAAAAGAATGGAAAGATGTTATCATCAAGCCTTATTCCATCTGAAAGCCCAAACGTGTCATGCTCAAACACACATGGCACAGCCCAGTGACCAAAGCTCTACCTGTGACTAAGGCCACCTGGCTTCCATGCTGGGTCAGGCACTGCCTTGCTGAACTGGGCCATTCACCTCTCCATGCCATGTTTCCCATCTCAACTACCAAACGAGTTTACTGACTTTTCTTTCCTTTCAGCTCAACTCTGTAGCTCTCACCTCCTCTTCAAAACTGCCTCTGCCCTTGACTTCCACATCTCTACCCCTGTATGCTGCTGCAACCACACTGGTCTCAAGTGGCTTTAGGAACAGCGGCAGATCAGTTCAGCTGGCATATTTAGATAACAAGTTTATAGCCATGCGAGTCAAAGTAATTAACCTCTTTGTTTATGCTTGTTTAATGTGATAAAAGCAAAATAAAGCTTTATGTACAAGACCAACAGACACACAGGACCTAGAGAGTGAGGGCATTTGCTAATTCAGCTGAATTCGTACCAGTCTGTTACAAGTATCTACTTTGAAACAGCATACTGTGATATTACATAAAATCCACTTCCAACTGAACGAGCCAAAGCAAAGCCTCACCGGATACAGCTTGCACGGGACAAATAAATCCATGTATATATTTACCTCTTAAGTTGTATCAGGTCTTCTGCAATCAAGGCAAAGCCTGAATCAGCTGAAAAGCAGCACAAGGTTTGCCTGCATGGGAAGTCACTACAACAACCAAGGCTATAGAATCATAGAATATTAGGGGCTGGAATGGACCTTAGAGATCATCTAGCCCCAACCCCCTGCCCTGGGCAGGGACAGCTCCCACCAAACCAGGTTCCTCAAGGCTTCATCCAACCTGGCTTTGAACACTGCCAGGGTTGGGGCAGCCACAGCCTCCCTGGGCAACCTGTGCCAGTGTCAGACAGACAGATGATCCCCACGGGACATGCTATGCAGTGGGCTGGCAGGGGATCATAAGGAGAGCAAACGTCCTGCCTGTGTGCTCTGAGTCTTCTGCAGGGAGCACCTTTCCTGTGTTACACACCTGGAGAAGACCCTGCACATAGACCTAAAAACATAGCATTTCTTGTGAGAAACCTTACTCTACTGTACCGATTAGATCTGGAGTTTCCTTTGAAAAATAACATAAAAAAACCAGGCCGGCGACAGGGAACAGCACCAAAATGAAGCTATGGGAACCCAAAGCCTGCTCGATCATCCTCGTGGTGGTTCCCATGCAGGGATGATTAAGCCCAGCGCAAGATTCCTCCCTGAACACAAAAGCGGGCACATGACA
>NW_008690745.1:74935-87057 GCF_000695815.1 Acanthisitta chloris | reverse complement strand
CTCTGCATTTCAGCTGTGTGTTCTGCTCTTTGCCCTTTCCCCCCTTTTTCCCTTTCATAGGAATCCAGGCTGGTACCTTATCTTCTTTACTCAGAGATTTCAATAATATGTTCATTTTTAATGTTTTGCTGTGGGAAATGGAGTTTTAGTTCCCAATATTGAATGAAAATGAGTAGTTATCCTGATAACTAACTTTTTTTTGATGTTTGGTCAATTCTTGGGAGATAGAGGGAACAGACATTTCCATTCTGTTTTGCTGGGAAAACTCCTTGGACTAACTATATTTTTTTCATGATTCCCAGAGAACCAGTGCTATGGCTCTTTCAGTCTGTCAGATGCTATAAACACAAAGCTATGGTAAAGCTTTGCCTGAGGCTGGAAATTCGTTTGCATCCCTTCAGCTTCCAAGATAACCAAAGCTCCATTGATATCTGGTGTACTGAACAGTTGTTTTGTTGCCTTTTCTTGCTGCACATCAATCCTGATGTCACATGCACTACACCCTTCCTCTCTCAAGCACCACAGACTTACCTGCACATTTTAGAGAAGGCAGATTTAAATAAACCAGGAAGCAATATGTAGTGTGTCCTGGTTTAGGGCAATTTTGATGATCAGAACCAGGTAAGTTGTGTTGCATTGTAACAGCACTGTGACCTTTCAGAGATGCAGAAAGTCTGGGATTTCCTAGCAATGAATCCATAGATTTCTAAGTTTCCTCCCCCTTGAGGATCTTTACAACTGTAAAGCAAAGAAAATGGCAATATCCTACACTCCTCCTCATGGCTTAAAATGTGTAAGGAGTGTTGTGGTAAGAAGTCTCAGAAGTTGAGCTGAGAGGGATTTTCTTCACTGAGTGCTTTCTTTTGTCAGGAAAAGACCATTGAGCGCCTAAAGGAGCAGCGTGACAGGGACGAGCGAGAAAAGCAGGAGGAGATCGACAACTACAAGAAAGACATTAAGGACCTGAAAGAGAAAGTCAACATTTTACAAGGAGATCTCACAGAGAAAGAGGTTGACCAGCTGCATGAGTCTGTTGTGATAGAATTGTTGGTTGTACATGTTTGTGTTATATTTGAGATGAAGAAAACTGTTCCCTTACAGTAATTGTCCTTCAGCAAAGTTTATCTAGTAAAATACATTACTTGAGAATTTGAAAGCATAAATATTTCAGCAGCAGCTCCTCAGGGCTAGCAGCATCCCCTCGTTGGCAGCAGTTAATTGTGTTAGCTGTGAATGCCCAGTGGTCAGTGATGGGATGGACCAGAGCTGTGCTTAGAGAAAACTGGAGGCAGAGAACAACTTTGACCCAGGAGGAAGGGGCAGAGGCTGATCAAAGCCATGAGTGCCAAAAGCATGAAGGTAGTGTCTGTTCCTTCTTGCAAACAGTGCAGCTACTTCTTTTGACTTTTGGGTATTTTTTTGATTAATTAAGTTGATTTTTGGTAATGAGCCAGTTCACTAGACAAACTCACTTAATTCTATGATAGACATATAAATGTTCTTTGTTCCTCTGTTGCTACTTAAAATATTTTTCCAAAACTCAAAGCAAAACAACACAAAAAATATATACCCAGAAGTACTAAGATTTTGTCTACATGGAAATCAGCATTTAACAGGGGAAAAAAAAACAACACAAAAGTGGATTAGAAAGGAAGAAATTGAGATGTCTTTTGGAGTTAGGTGGCATGAATCAGTTTCACAGCATGAAAGCTGTAAACAGAAAGGTTTTGACCCCTCTTAGTGGCCAAATCTGCTAACCACATAGGATTTGAAAATAGAATTTTATTGAAAACACGACTGTCGCTGAAGTGCGAATTTCAGTTTATGTAATTGTCTGTCCTTCAAAATTATTTGAAAATTAATTTAGACAAGGTTTTATTTTGGTCCTGAAAACCTGAATTAAGTCAAGCTGTCTCACATCAGTGGCATGGACATCCTGAAAAAATATGTTGTTCTAAATTGGATCCTGAACATAGTGTGCAGGCATGGGAAGAAAATAAGGACAAAAAAGAAATGAACCATTGCACTTACTTGATAATTATTTCACATCTTTTAATGTAGACATCGTTACTGGATCTGAAGGAACATGCCTCATCATTAGCTTCATCAGGACTGAAGAAAGATTCAAGGCTCAAGACACTGGAAATTGCATTAGAACAGAAAAAGGAAGAATGTTTGAAGATGGAGACTCAATTGAAGAAGGTAGTCTTACTTCATGTTTATGTATGTGGTGTAAGCATACAGTGCTAAACACATTGACCATGTCTGCAAAAAAACCTTGGGTCTTAAGAGCAAATTCTGTGAATTGTTTTTCAGCAAGAACCGTGAGATTGTGTCCATGCAAACCACATTGCAAGCAAGGTCCTTCAGATTCTGTGAATTGTTTTTCAGCAAGAACTGTGAGATTGTGTCCGTGCAAACCACATTGCAAGCAAGGCCCTTCAAAAAGTAACTTCCAGACACCTGTGCTAAGTTTGGATTGCATGTACATGCAACAACAGTGCTGTCAAATTTCTTTTTTTAACAGATACCAGGAACTAAAGGTTTCAGTACAGTTCATGGCAGTAATTGTGCCATTAAGGTGGTGTAACAGCTAAACATTTCCCATGCCAATTATCAGTGCTTATAGGTGTTGATATGATAAATTCAGCCCATAGGAAAGCATAAAAGCAAATGAAGAAGATATGACACCTGTGAAGTGTGTGATCTTTTGTTTTAATCTCATTGCCAGTCCCAGCTGATACATTGGTAGGAACTTGCTGTTCAGGAGAATAGTGCTCACCCCTGTTAGCAAGCTAATTCATTTGAACAGCATCTTTGGGTTCTGTTTGCATTGCAAGCCTTTATTTTAGCTGTGAGTAGCATCAATACTGCACTGTTCAGAGAAACTCTGGTTTCATTTTAACTTTTCCATTTGAAAAGAGCAGATGATGAAGAAACACAAAACACACTAACCAAAACAGTGATAACCCTTCTGGTTATAAAACTAGAACAAGACAAAATGCAACACCATTTTTAAAACAAAGATAAGTCTTGGGTTATGGATTTCTAGCTGCTTCTTTACATCTGCCCAGGAGAAGGAGTTCCCATGCTGTAGTCTGGAACTCTGTCCTACTTCCTTAACTGAATGTGAGATCAGATTTTGAGTCATCAGTGAAGACCTCTTTAGATTTCTGTTGTGTGGGTGCTAATGTACCTGAGAACACTGTGTAAGTGAAGCTCTGGACATGCATATCTAGGCCCATGTTTGTCCTTCTTTTTAGCTCTATTACACAAAATAAACAGTTCTGTTATTGAGCATCAGCAGACACAAGAGCAAGGAAAGATAAATGTACACATGTAATTGGTCCCACAGGCTAGTTTCAGTGTGCCATCCAGTGGGTGAGTATTTCAGAAGTCCTAAAGGATCCTTTGACTTGAACCTCTGTCATGAATTGCAGTTTCCCCCAGTGTCACTGTGTTAGTGGTAATGAGTTGAGGAATGTGCTGTAGCTAAGATTTGCTAGAGGTGGTTAGAGCAGTTGGATGTCAGGCACTCTGCAGGAGACACCTGCAGTGGACAAGACTGTTATAATCACTTTAGGAAATTCAAAAAAGTACTAACTGGGAGAGCACATAACAAATAGGTTATGAAAAAAGAGTTGCAGAAATTCAGTCAATTAGGAAATAATGTATATATTTAGCAGAGATTGCTCTCCTCTCTGGAAGCAGTGAGTGTACCAGTAGTGAGTGAGTGTGGAGGTCAGCCAGGGTCTGCTGAGGCACTGCTGGCTCAAAAGGAACATTCAGTGCATTTTCATGGCAGTGGCAACTCTTCATTATGTTTCCTTTAGACTCACCTCTGCTCCTTCCCTCTTAGAGAGGACTGTGCTTAACAGCTGCTATTCAGGAACATTAGATAAGAAGAATGAGCCAATCCATGGGAACAGATATTTTTATAATCTAATATCTTTATTTTTTTCCAAAAAGTCATTAAGAGACAGATATTTTTATAATCTAATATCTTTTTCTTTTTTTTTTTCAAAAAAATCATTAAGAAAGTGAATTATTCTCCTGTGGTCCTGTTTCTGAGGGTTGAAATGGGAAAATAGCTCAAATATAAAGAGCACAATTAATTGTACTAGAGAGACGTGGGAAAAATAACTGTGTTCTTCATTTGGTTCTGAGAAAAATAATGAATGTAAATCTATTGTATATAAGATTCACATCTTCTTATGCAGAAAAACTATCTAAATCATTGTCAGGAAGGTTTCAGTCCTACAGCCAAAGAAAATTGATAGCCTACCATTACCTGTGTGCAGTGCAGAGCCCTTCCATCATACCTTGGGAGTCTGATGCTCTCCTTCCAGCCTTGGTGTTTGCAAGGACTTTTGGATCATTGTTTCTTGTGCAGAGACCCTGAAGTACTTTTCTTATGTCCTACTGAGACAAAATTATCAATAATTTGTTCCTATTTTTAAATACTGTGTCACGTTGGGCTGCTGCATTCTTCTGAGTCATGGAACATGCAAATTCAGTGCAAAGAGTTCTTTGATGGTAAGATGTCAGTCCACAATGACCTTTTCTAGGGGAAGTGAAGCTCTAGGACCCAGCTATGCTTTCATGGAATTGGCTCTGCATTTGCTTCCCTCAAGCTGTACTACAGGGCCCACTTCTACCACTGATCTTCCTTGCTGTCTGGAACCAAGTCACAGCTACTCTTAGTTACTCAAGAAAATATAGTTAACATTCACTTGACTGTGTTTTATACTTATGAGTAAGTTTAGATATTTCTTTATAACCTGTTTTCCAGCTGCTTTTAATTTCTCTGTGGTTTTTTGTAGCTTGCAGAGAAGAAGAAAATTGTAGTTTTAAAAGTCTTTCTCTTTTTAAATGCATTGGAGATATTTATTCAGGCAGTTTGACATTTTCAAGATGGATTAGTGCCTTCTCATCCTTGAAGCAATTATGAGAGATAATCCAGCCCCATTTTAAAGTTTTACACATCTGCATTGTTAGCCATTGCAAATAATTGTCATAATTAACGTTACAACTAATGGCTTGTTGTAACTAATAACTAAGAGCATTCAGTTTAAACTGAACTGGAGGTTTATTAGGTTAAGTTTGATTATGTTATCTTAGTGCTATTTTGAATAAGGTGCAGGAAGGAAGCTCTTGTGCAGCTCTTAACTGTAAATGGCAAAAAGTGATTCCATTGAGATTGTTTCCCTTCCAGTTTGTTCAGAGATGTGTCTAACATCAATCTTGTTTCCCTTGCCTCCAATTTCCACTAGGCAGTTTGAGAAATGTCAGTTAAATCTATTCTCCTCAGAAGTTAAGAACTGACAGAAGAGACTGAATTGGACTTCTGCTAAGCCATTAGATCAAAAAGATTTGGGCAGTCCTTGGAAAAACTTTGTACTATTCTCCAGAGAAGCTCTGAGAAATCAGGAGCCATGCAAGCTCCCACCCCTGCTGTGGAAGGGATTTCCCTCTACACTAAACAGGTGTTGTTAGCCAGGTGCAGTGCAGGGGTGCTGGACAGTGACTTTATTTCCATGTCAGTCTCCAGGCTGTGAGCTGGGGTGCTCAGTTCTCAGAGTGCCTGTTCCTCACCTCACTGGTGCCTGTTTTGTACTGATCCTTGGCTCAGGGACTGAAACTGCAGTGCTTTCCACGGTCAGGGTTGGGTTTCAAATAATGCTGCTATTGTTATGCAGATCTGAGCTTGATGTTCTGATTATTCTGCTGTCACTGCCCCTGTGCTCAGCTCAGCCTGCTGCCAGCAGGAGATGTGTGGGTGCTCTGAGTGTTCACAGGGAGCCCCAAACCCCTGCAGAGCCTCCATGGCCTGGTGACCTGTCTTCTCTTGAGCTGAGATGGAGTCATGGAGAGCAGATCACACGCAGGGAGTTCTCTCCCTGTTTTCTGTGAGGTGGCTTTATGCACTCTGGTGGTTTTTCTTTTCCTTAGGAAACTCTTTTTCTAAACTCCTATTTTATTGTAATAGTTTTATAGTGAATAAGTTTTCTTTTAGCTGTTTTTCATCAGGATACTCTTCCTAGCTTCTTCTGTCTTGTCTTTCCCAGCCAGTATACTGTGTTTCATTTTGGTTTTTAATCTGGGAGAGAACAGCTAATATTAGAAGTTGTTCCAGCAAAGATAAGTGGATTTTTGTCCATCTTCATTTTCAGTGCATAGTTTTTCTCTCTGAAGATATACTTATTTGAAAGGAATCAAGAAAGAAAAAGAAAGAGAGAGTCCAAAACCATATGTTAACAAACTTCCCCTTAGTGCAGTTCTAGGAACTTTTCATCAGGGAGTGTTAGCAGTGATTCTCTGCCAGGAAAACACCTCTAGATCCAACAGGATCACTGGGCATGCTTAGGTTTTTCTGCTGTGCTGTTCTTTCTTCAGGTTCAGGAGGATAGTATTTTTCAAAGAAGAGTGAAAAAGTGACTGACTGAGGTGTCCATCCAAATTCTATGTTGCCCAAGGTTTACCTTTGCTAGTCTAATACAGACTCTGGTGCTTTTTCTTTTTATGTACGTGGATTTCCTGCCACAACCAAAAATATCACTGAGAATATTGGGAGATGAGACAGGAATTCTGGGGTTTGTTCTCAGCTGATGACTTGGTTTTTTGAAGAATGGACTAATAAATGTTGTATTCAAAATAGCAAGCTATAAAGAAATCAGGGTGTCTTGTAGAAATAAAAGTAAACCCCAGCAATTGTGTGCAGCTGTGAGATAGTGTCAGTCACTGAGTGATGTTCTGAGTAATTTAGCTGTCCTGTAACTGATACAAGGGAAGCACTAGCAATGAAGGTAATTATCAATCTGTGAAACTCATCTGTAAAGGCAAACACAGCATTACGTGAAATATTTGGGTACTATACAGATCTGCTAAACTGAAATCAAGGTGAAGATTGGAACTTGCATGAGGGTAACTCTCCATGTTTCTCATGTTTTAAAAGCTGGTTACTAATGCATGCTAAAACCACTAATTAAGGTTCTGTCACCTTAGTAAATTAATGTTGCAGATATTATTTTAAATTATTTTCTTGTTGCATCTTTTCTTTTTCTCTCTCACTGTTCCTATCCCAAATTTTCTCCATCTTTTCCTATCTTCTTTCTCCCTTTAGCACCCTGAAGTTTTATTGAGTCATCCATCCAAGCTAGTAAGTTCCCTGGCAATCTGAGAGGTTGTTGCCAGCTGGGTTTGATTTTTTTGTGTTGCATGTGTTACCTGTGCTTCATATTTGGGCCGACACGGAGTCCATTGGTGAATTCCTTTAGCAGTGGGTATGGATAGTATGGATGCAAACAAAATGCTGTGGTATGTCTGACCAGTCATGTTCAAAAAAGCCTTCTGAGATGTTTTCTCTCTTTGACTGCGTTGGTCTAACTGCATTTTTGTTTGGGCAGCTTAATGTTGTGCCAGTGCTTGTTTCCCTTTGCTGCAGATGCTTGTAATGTCCTGTAGCTTTTCTGTCATCTCCATTGTTTGTGCATTTTCAGAGCAAGAGTGTAGAGTTCCCATGCAAATCAAGCTTCTTGCATGAAAGTCCTGTAACACTGTGTACCACAGCCCACTGGAAACAGCAGTGAATTACAGCAAGGAAACGATTGCTTCCTGACCTGTGGAAGCTCCAGCTCACTGCTGCTATGGCAGTTGAATTTTGGATCCCCTTTCCAGCCTTCTGTTTGCTGCCAGACAGCACTTCTGCCAAGGAGTGTTCGTATAAGAGTATCTGGGCACTGTAAATCCAAGGGGGTTTCATCAGAGATTTCTTCTGTGGCTCTGTGCATAACAAATGGTGTTACAAAACTTTAAGGAGTCTGATACCTGTGTTACTCTTGGCAATGCTCAGGGTCAGTGTAGCTGCCTGTCCTGGCAGTCACTGTCTGAGAATCAGAGTGGCTGCTGCCTGCCATGGATCAGCTATTGTGGAATCCCATCTTAGAAATCATTTTAATAGAGCAGATAATACAATGCATTTATGGGACCAGATTTGTGAAAAGAGTTGTGCTGTGCAGTGGATAAAAGTATTTTGTTAGAACTATCAGAGTATAGCAATGAACTGGGGCATAAAAGCTCCTATGCTGCATTTTGAATTATTGTGTGGAAAAGCAGTCATTAGTAAATATTCTAAGGTGTTTGGTGCACAAAGGAGGGAAAACCACCATAATTTTCTTAAAGATTAGTGGCTATGGCATGGGTATTAGTGGCTATGGCATGGGTATTATTGGATAGAGGTTTCTTATAATGTTACTGGATGTGGCATTTGGAGTATTTTATTTTTTAGTGTTTCGCCACAGAGAATATTTTTACCCTAAAAGCTTTGTGTGTTCAGGTATGAAAATCAGATTCAAACCTTTTCTGATAAATTGTGACATTCCTCCACTTGAAAAGAATTTGCCAGTCTCCAGACCTGCAGATTGCACATTACTAAACTTATTTATGGCATCCTATTGAATAGATTCTTTTATCAATTGTTTATGGCTTTGCAAAACCTTTTAAATCTTAATCTGAAGTTTCTTAAGTTGTTTTTTCAGTCTGAGATTTTTGTTTGCTTTTGTGTGTCTTTTTGAAAGAAACTCCTAGCCATAACAAGTTACTGTTTTCTAGAACAAAATACAGAAATGTGTTGGTTTGAATCTTTATTTGATTTTTCATCGAAAGATTTGATGCTTGTACCGGATACCTTTGATGCCCCTGTTCAAATCCATCAAAACTGATTAAAGGGTAAATACACTGTTTGTTTGTGTGTGCTCATTTGCCAATGAGCATGAACAGAGCCCAGAGCTCTGTCCTGAGTGTCCAGAGGCAGGCACTGGGTGTCTGGTCCTGGTGTGGGGGCTGTTTGTGCTCAGGTGAGTAAGGCCCAGCTTGGCTCAGGGGGCTGAGCTGTGCTCACACAGACAGGCATTTCCCTCCTGCCTTCCTGCAGTGTTTACTCTGTTGGTGCAAATCCAGAGAACAACTATGGGAACTCATATCTTTCTGAAGCGATCACTTTTTTTTTCAGCTATACAAGTTACCTTCTCTTCAGGCATCTTCTCTATGATTTCTTGTAAAAAAGATGATTTCTGTATGAAATTATTACAACTGAAGACTTACTTATTAAGTGTCAGAAATTGGCAGTTACATTAACAGATACTAACCATGTAAAGATGGTGAAAAGACAGCAAATAACTCTTTGTGACAGACTCAGGTTCACAGTATGTCAGAATTTCCTGAGCCTTTTACTTCCATTGCAGCCTTTGGAGCATGTGGGGTGTAGAGCCTTGGAGCTGAAGGAGGAGGAAGTCTGGCTGGTTTTTAAATGTATGATTTTGTTGAAACTAATCAAGACACGATAGAAGCAGCACAAATGTTTCAGCAGTTGAATTGCTGCCTTCAGGATAGGACAGGTACAGAAAGGGGGTATATCTCTTTGGGTTTTGCAGTAAATAGTTGCAATGTTTCTGTATTTGTGTGTGGATTTACTATTTTAGGAGATGTGAGGCAGCCTTGGAGGTAGGAGGGTATGTTAAAATGGGATTTCAGGTTCTTGGGAACTTCTACTTTGTGGCCAAAAGTTCCTGGCAACATTTGCATGTGTAAAGTAAAACTGAATTTACTGTCTCTGTTCATAGGTAAAAGTAGAAAGTGTTTGCTGTGAATTATTTGCTGTTTGATACAGTTAATCTTTAAGGAATATTGATTTGGAATCTTAGTCATAATGTTTGGAATTTTTATTTACATTTTAGAACCTTTACATTAGATCTGTGCTATTGTTTTCCTCCCAGCATTTAGCATGCTTGCAGCTGTGTAAGGTTACCTTTCCTCATCACAAAGAGGTTTTTGGCATGAGAAATACCATCTAAGAGAATTCTTTTTAATGTGTTTTGTCTTCCTCTCCTCTCCATCTGTAAATAGTGGTTATTTCTGTGACACATTGGTCATCTTTGTTTCAGCTGTAGAAGTTGCCTTTGTCAGCTGATTTGCTGTGGAAGCAATAGAAGTTACAGTACATTTCTTTGAGGAACAATCACTCTTTCTTATATTCTTTTGGTACCTGAAGCACTCACCCCATCACTTACCACATTCCAGATGGGAAATAATGGCTAAGACAAGGAGAGGAGAAAGCTGTTAAACCACCTTTTAGTTTATAGTCCCTCTTAAGAACTGTGAGAGCATATCCAGAGTAGTAACCTGAAACTATTCTTGGTCCTGAATCACTTAGAATTTGAATTTACACTGGTGAAGATTCACACTAATCAGATGAGCTTTGCTAAGAAAAACATATTTTAAGAAGGTGCTGTTTTCTAGCTAAAATGTTACTTTCTTACATCAATGCAGAATGAAACATGCAAGTTTGATAAATCCACCTGTTAGTCCCCGTGGGCAGAGACCTGGAGAGCTAATGACAGGGTCAGTAGGACCAGTTTAAAATAGCCTGTAATCAGGTAAATCAGACCCTGTTTGTCTGAGGAGAAAGTGCAGTATCCCCTGCAGCCTCTGCAAACAGCTTTTGCCATAGATTTATTTTTATCAGACGTTTTTGTACATTTTCCCATTCATTTGTAACTATATTAAGAGGCCACAGATGTATGTCAGGCAGAGATGAAAGTCCAACTTACTGAAATACACTTTTTATAGTCTCTTAATGCAGCAGAAACTCTTAGTGCATTTGATTCTGTTTCAGAAATGAAATTACTACTTATGGTGCAATTTCTGTACACCTTTGGTGGGTGGGGGAAATCATGTGGGGTTTTTTTTTTTTTTACTGTGAATGTAGGAATTCATTATTTGTGTGTAACCTTTTGGTTAAAGGAAAAAAAACCCAACCTGATGAATGATTTTGCACAATGTTGCATTGGAAGGTAGCCAATTTCATCTGTTCCAGATCTTGATGTGAGTCTGTGGGGAAGCCTCTAAATGCATTGGTTTTCTCTCCTATACAATAAATGAACCCAGTAGGATTTTAAATACAGCCCTGGAACACGTATTTTGTCCAAACCCCCCAAAGTGGAGCAGACTGGCTCAGTCAGTAACTCACAGCTCAGGAAGTGTCTCCAGTTTACACCATATCACGTAACGTTCTCTCTGTGTCAGGTGAAGGTATCCATACTTATGTGCATTATATACAAATAACATGTGTTACGTGTCTTAGCTAATAATTTATGTGGTGTAAATAGCCCTTTGGTTCTATAAGAACCAGACACACTGACTTGTTGGCTAATTTTCTAAAAAAGAACATTGATTTCCTCTTCTCAGTAGTGTCTCTTGGGCTGTCGTGGAGATGCTTTTATTAGCACAGAGTAATATAAATCAGGACTGTTCTGACAGTAGAATTGCATTAGGTCTTATAACTTCTTTTGAATTAGAGAGTTTAATAAGCCAGACTAACAGCCTCACTTTTCTTTTAGTTAGAGAAGTTTCTTGATTATCTGATCATGTATTTGGATGACTTTAAAGAGCCTGGAGAAGTATTTGTTAAAACAAAAAATTTGAGATGTTGGGAACATACCTAAATCCAGCACAGAAGAGCTCAGGCTCTGTGTCTAGGCAAACCTGGACTTAACTCATAGTGTCTCCTAGAATATCAATGCCCCAGTAGATATATAGGTGCCCCCAGAACAGTATTCTCAGTTCCCTATATTCGGGAGGGAAGGATGAAGTTTTTGTTTGAAATTTAGGTGTAGCTGAAAAGGAAATGAAATCAAATATTTCAGATTTCCTGCAGGCTGAAAATCCCAAAAAGTCACTTCAGAAACACCCGTGAACACTCTCATTCCAAGGTAAAGTGCAGCTGCTCATGGAACTGCCACACGTGTCAGTCTCACTGTGGCCATGGGCTGGGTCTGCATCCTCTGGGCACTGCATTCCTGGCACTTCCACCTCCTGCACAGAGCCTTTCTCAGGCTGTGTGAGCCAAAGTGCCTGTGGGGCAGTAAGGAATCTGGAGGCATTGACAGGCCTAGCTCCCCAAGGCTCCCCAGGGCTGCGCTCGCGTCAGGAGCTCGGTCAGGAGCCCAGGAGCAGGATTTTCAGGCTCAGATGTTAGTGACAGAGGAGTGGTGGGGTTTGACTGGTGTCATGGTTTAACCCCAGCAGCAGCCAAGAAACACACAGCCTCTCACTCACTGACCCAC
>NW_008690745.1:36398-74540 GCF_000695815.1 Acanthisitta chloris | reverse complement strand
AGCTCTGCTCAGCAACAACAAAACCATCTCTGATTATCAACTCTGTGTTCTGCACAAAACCCAAACATAGCCTCATACTAGCCTCTATGAAGAAAGTTAACTCTACTCCAGCTCAAAGCAGCACAACTGGGAAGTCACTCAGAAGCAGGGAGCCTTTCAAGTCTTCCTAAATGCATTGCCTGAGGAAAGGGTTCCTTTCTGCCATGGTCTGTGGTTGTTGGATGCTCCTCCTGAGATCTGCCTGGGAGACCTGGGGCAGTGCCAGCCATTCTGTTCTAGGATAAAACACTGCACAGGTTAACCAGCTCTCAGGATTCCTGTTTTAAAAGGAAAGAAAGCCAAAACAGTTAAGCATCAACCATCAGGCAGGAGCTGCAGGGCCAAGGCCCTGGAACGTGAAGCATTGCAGTGTTTGTGGGAAAGCCAGGTCCATCCCAAGGTCATAGTCAAGTAGAGACTGACATCAAGGTGTTCTTCAGTCCTGGAATATTCTGTTCCAAGATACTCCTGGATTTCACTAGAATGTAGCCTTGGCTTTAAGGGTTCTGATTACAAACAAGACACTTCAAGGCAAAAGTGTTGGGGTCAATGAATGGATGTTTTACTAAATAACTGAACAGGTTTAGCCAAGTGTGTCTTTGCTGTTTGGTTCTTTGGAAGCAGCAGCTTCTAATCCTGAGTTTTATACTGCTGCAGTTGTCTCCAGTTACTTTTAAAAGCAGCAGAGTCCTGTGCTATCAGGTCTAGACTTGGTGTGCTGGGAGCAGAACATTGGCAGCTTGTAAAGCAGCATCACACAGCTGCACATGGAGGGGGGAAGAGTCTGCAGGCTTATTTTCTCTTGTAGGTCTGTTCCAGAGAAGAGAAAGGCCTTAGGGTTTGCAGGCAATCTTGATCAGCAGAACAGCTCCATCAAACCTGCTGTTCACTGAAGCGAACATGAGCAATTCTGGAATGGTTTTAATTGATGTCCAATTGCAGTTCAAGACCCAAGAGCAGAGGGAGCATAAAAGGATGGTTGTTAGTCAGCTGGTTTAAATTCCAGCATAAATACTGCATTCTCTCTGCTTCTAGTATGCTTGGGAAAGATTGAATTAATTTTACTAATAAATTAGTGGGTTTTATGACAAAGCAAGACATTAAAAAAACTCAAAGAGTCTCTTAATTGGGATCATTTTATCCTCAGTCCTCTGATACTTTTTAACCCAATAGCCTGATTTTGAAGCATGTATTTCCCAGATAACTAGGCAAAGATAATTTCAGTAGATATCCATACTCACATTGGTGCTGCTCTGTGTGGCTCACACAACTAGCAAGGGCTGGAGCACATAAGCACCATCTGTGCAAATCTCTCTGACACTTTGCACAGTGATGTGCTTACTGAAGGCAGTTAACATGAGATTTGTTTTTCTAGGTTAAAATACCTCAGATAACTAATTCTAGAGTCCTATGCCTATTCTGAAAGTGTATTTTATGAATTTTCAGACTCACGCTTAACTATCTTTCTCTTTCCTTTCAGAGGAGTTAAACTTTTTTCCAATTTTTGCTTCTTTTTTCTGCCAATTCTGTTTCAGATTAAAAATCACTTGCATTTTTTAGACTGAATGAAAAAAATTAAATTTACTTTTAGATTTTTCTCTGGACTTATAAGTAGCATAAGCCCTGTATATTTCTGTGGAATAATTAATCTTGTCACATTGAAATTGATGTCTGGATAGCATTGTGCAGTTGTCATAGCATCTGTAGAATGTATACATGTGAACGAGGTGTTTTTTCCTGAACCTTTTTCTTACAGGCTCATGAGGCAACACTGGAGGCAAGGGCCAGCCCAGAGCTGAGTGATCGTATGCAGCAGCTGGAAAGAGAGGTAACGCGGTATCGGGAGGAATCTGGCAAGGCTCAGGCTGAAGTGGATCGTCTTCTGGAGATCTTGAAAGAGATGGAAAACGAGAAGAATGATAAGGATAAGAAGATAGCAGAACTGGAGAGGTGAGAATGGTAAAAAGTTAATAAAGGAACAAAAGGGCTGATGAAAGTTAGAGATAACTTACTCCATTTTTCTTGTCTTAAAAACCTTTGAGTGCTTATTTTGGGGAAGTCTGTTCAGAGCTTTTCTATCTTTGGTCCTTTAATGTGGTAGATGGTAAGCAAGAGGGTGTCTGACCCTGTGCTTTCCTTACCTGGCTGCTCAGATACAGGGTTATATAGCAAGAACTAGAAGGGTCAATAGAGCTGTAAGGGGATGGGGAGGGTAGGAGAAATTGCTGACACTGTGGTTTGTTTGTAGAACAGTTTGTTGTTTTGATTTACTGAATTCCTCAGGCATGGCTCTCGCAGGAGCAAAGGAGAAAAATGACTTTTAGGAGCTCGTGATACTAGTTACTCAGATTCCTCTGATAAGTGACACCTTAACTGTTCGTACTGGCAGGGACACAGGTAAACTTTGGCCCAGGTGAAAGCAAATGAAGGGATTTGCTTTTGTCCAGACAGAATGTGATTTGGCACTTTCCATCCTTCTGTTGGAGCCAGGGTGCTCAGATATGTTTTCAAGACTATAATGTCCCAAACAAAAATTACAGTTTATTATGACTCCATGACATTTATATCACAAATATAAATAGTAGATCTTGGGAAAGACTTGAATTAGATTCTGTCTAGTCATTTTCCCACCTTACATTGGCCAAGAGGGAATTTCCAGGAAGAATTTCTAACCTGTTTGGGTTTCACAGTGAAGAATCACTAACTTGGAACAGCAAAATGGAAATGTGATTATTCCCATTTACCTTGTGCCAGAATAGTCTTTCTAATTTCTGCCTTTTCACTGTTTAACTACTCTGCAATTTAGTGTCATGAAGATTAGGGCAACCGAATGGAGGACATTTCAGATTCTGCATTCACTGGTTATTTTTCCTTGGCTTTGGTCATATTTGGGCCCCTCTGGTGATTTGAAACACTCTTTTCTAAGTCCATTCTCTTTTCCTGGAGAGTTACAGAGCTCTGAAACAGTTCAGCTTGACAGTTGGGTTTCTTCTCTTTGTGATTTGTTAGCAGCATCATGTTAGTTTTCTTTTAGTTGTTTTATTTGACCAAAATTCCTTGTACATATAGCATAAGCTTGAACACCCAGAAGTTGAGGATATATCTTTTTTAACTGTTTCCCCTTTTTTTCCTAAGTGATAGAACTTTCTGCCCATTGGTACATGATGTACTCATCAGAAAATTCAGGCTATAGGTTGACAGAGTAGGTTCATTAAGTATGGGCATGGAAAAGCTACATAGCAGCTCCAAGTCATATTTGTCTGTGTCCTTTTGAGGTGCCCATCTTGGGCATGAAGTTCCCCATGTCATCATCTTAGAGCATGCAGGTTGACTAGGGATCAGGTGAATAGGCAGCAAACCTCTATTAGAAGTAAGGTAGGGAGAAGAAACAAGTTTGCAGTGCCTTCATTTTCTTTCTGTGTACAGAAGTAATTATTGTTTAGGAAAAGCAGGTCAGAAAGATGCATCATTCCTCAGCCTGATTCCTGCAGGAGGTTGAAGTGTCAGGAGTTGGTTTTCTTTACACATGCTTTTACTGCAAGCCTGGGCTTTTTATTACATTAGCGTTCAGAAACTAATCACAATTGGGACTTGCAGCATCAAACACTGAATAAACATGGAGAAGTGGCCTATAATCATATAAGTTTATAGTCTAGAGAGTAAAAATAATGAAGAGAAATGAAGATGGGTCTCCTCCTCTTTTACAGATAAAAGCATTGGCACACAATCTTCAAAGAGTTAGAAAGCAACTTTTTTTCTTTGAAAGGATGCAGTTCTGGAGATCTGCAAAGCAGTTACTGTTTTTCATGTTACAGGGTGGTTTCTGGCTGTTTCAGTCACAGGCCAAACTCTTACCATATCAGTGAAAGCATAAAACCCCCAGATGACTGGCCATCATTCCACAACAATTTGACTACCTCCACTATTCAGTGTTACTCTTTCCTTCTTACCACCTGATCTTCACTCTTAGAAAAGCTGAGTGGGCCTCATCTCTTTTTAACTTGTCAACTTTACTACCAGTACTTGAGATAACATAGAATATGTTATCTTTTATTTCTAGTAATTAAAATAGGTATGTCAGCTATGTGAAAGAAAAGGCTGGTTTTGTTACCATGTGGTTGCCAGCAGCCCTGTAAATCAAGGGGGGAAAATCTAAGAGTATTCATGTTCTGTAACCATGGAAATATAAAAAGTCTTCAGGATCTAGAGATCTCAGGTGGATACTGTTAGTGTGGTGAATTACCAATGCCTGGAATGATTTTTCAGGTGGAACTGTAATATAATCACAGAACTGGAAAAAAAACATAGGAGGTTTCAGATACTTTATAGTGAGGTTTTAATTAGTAGTTTCTGAATAATTGTTGAAATTTCTATTTGTGTTCAACTGCTCCCCCAAACCACTGTTCTCTGGAAACTTGCTTTCTCCTTGTGAGTTTTTGCACAAAGCAGAGATCTTAACATGCCTGTTAAATATGTAGATTGGTCCTGGTTTTATCTACCATGCTTGTTTATCAAGTATTCTTTCCTGGCTGAACTTCAGTATCCAGGCATGTTACATGGGTGTTTTAGGCCTAGAGTCTTGGTTTCCTAAAAAAAAAAAAAAAATTAGATCATTTTGCCTTGAAAATGTCTTTCCTAAACTGAGCTAGAAATTATCTTGACTTCTAATGCTTCTCCAGCTGTTCAAGCTCTGCTGTGCAAAGATGCTTTTGCCAGCAGCAGAGCTGTGAATGTTGCTGTGCCTGTCTGAACTGTTGGTGTTCCATGTAGAGCAAGATGAGGAGAAATAAGTCACATTCAGAGAATAACTGTACTAACAAAAATGGGACTATTCAGGAGAGTCTCTCTTCCCTGTAGTTTTCTCTTATGCTAGTTATATGTCACAACAAAGACCTGTGTCATCAGGAGAAGAGAAATAGTAACACAGATTCATCCCTAGAAGAGATGTGTTGCCTCTTAGGGCAGGATGCATGGAGGGGCAGAGAAGGAGGAGAGACAGTGGGAGAGGAAGATGAAATAAAAAGCAGAAAACTGTTCTTTTAAGCCTTTTCAATGAAGGCAAAGCTTCCTTCTGTTTAACTTGAACTAAAAAGGGAAATGCTTCCACCCTTCAGTAACTGTAAGAATTACTAGTTGGGTGAGACCTTGGTGCAAGATTCATGTTAGATGTTAGGAGAAGTGTTATTGCTGTTAAGGTGTTCAGGCACTGGAATTGCCCAAGGAGCTGGTGGAGTCACCACCCCTGGAGGTGTTTAAGAGGTGTCTGGATTTGGCACTGGTTTAGGGGTTACAGCAGTGGCAGATTAATGGTTGGACTTGATGATCTTAGAGGTCTCCCCCAACCTTGATGATTCCAGGATTCTATGGCATTGTTTTTCAGCTGTGAATGGGAGGGAAGATATTTTAAAAATGTTTTAAGTATGGTGCATGCTATTCAAAAGTTTGAAATGTATTCTAGAGTCAGCACAATGTGGAAAGCACAAGCTCAGTAATTTATATTCTCTGTGGGGAGGATTTTGCTTTCTCTTCCAGGGAGATGGGCCCTAGGTACACGTTTCTTCTGAGGGTGAACAGACTTAGAAGTTTTGTTTCTGTCCCCAGTTGTGGTGGTGTAGAGGGTTCTGTAGCTGTCTGGTTATTCACGTTCTTTCTTAACTAACTGTTTGCTTTTTTATCACCATTCCATAACCTCCTGTCTCTCTGTAACTCTTCATTTCGTGTTTCCTTCCTCGCTGTTTCTGTCCATGCCCACTGTCCATCCTGTCCCACGAGCTGTTTGTCCTGTGTGTGTGTGTGTTGTGGCTTTCCTCAGTGAGCACAGCTCCTGCCCGTCGCCCCCTCCCCGCCCGGTGTCGCTCCCTGCCCCACCACACCTGGGGGGGTTTGTCTGGGACTTCCTGGGAAAGTGAGTGCTCTGGAAGGCTCCTGTGTCCTCCAGGCTGCAATGTGCTGCCTCCCCTGCCCTGCTGCTGCTGCTGCTCTGTGGGGCTGCTGCAACTCTGCTGCTCTCCTTGGCTCAAGCAGGAGCTGGTTGTGTCAAGTACAAGCTCTAACAGCCTCTGCGTCCGACTCGTGTCACAGTGGTTGTCGCCACAGTCCAAAGGAGATTTGCTGCTCTTCTCCCTGATTCAAACTCCACAGAAGCTGTTGCTTTTAAATTCTAATTCTCTTGCTGTGTTTTACCTTTGGTTCTAGTCTCTTCTCTCAATTCTGCCTGAACCAGCTAAAACTCAGTGTTGTTGAAGTGCTCTAAAATGTGTCATTGATAGAGGTCAGTGTTGACTTATTCCAGAGTTTTATTCTGAGTATTATCCCCTAACAAGAAAACAACCACAAAAGAAGAAGAGAAAAATAATGCTCCTTACCCGTGACAAGGCCATCACAGCCTATAGATGGGTAGTTCACATGCAGACCTGATTATCTGCATGTCTGGTGCAAATAAGAACTTAGTCCTTGAGAGGTGACAGTAAATACATGTGTATGTGTTGCTTCAGAGCTCAGCACTGAGTGAATATATATGGAAGTCCTGGTTCCAGTTACAGGCTTGAAACTGAATTTTATTTGGCATGGTCACTGTATCAGATAGGTAGTCCCTGTGAGGACACAGAGCACTGCCCTCCTTTTCCAGAAAGAAACTTGCCTTTGTTTTGGGAACAGAGGAGACAGCACTCAGCTTTGGAATACCAGCAGTCCTGTTAGGGACAGTGGGAAATGGTGCCTAGTTTCAGAAAGATTTTGGAGAGTTTTTCTAAGAAGAATTTTAGGGCACCCTCTTCAAGGAGAAACCTTCCCAATTCTGATTTGGAGCAGCCAAAAGGGATACTCCTCATCTTAAATATTTCTTCTCAATAGGAAATAACAGATTAAAACATGTAGGAGTGCTGAAAAATGTGGACAGTAGAATGAAGTATCTTACTTTGTGTGTCTTTAAGACAGTGATATGTTTGTGTAGTGTTATGGAGAGAGAAATTAGCTGTATTTTCCATCAACTTTATGGTTTCCTTGAGTAGTGTAAAGGAAACTATACTAGTAAATTATGCCCTAAGCTTAAATCAACAATTTGAAGTTGAAATACGAATTTTCAAACCACTGCTCATATCTTATGATAATTGTCTTTGGTTTCCAAGCTGGTTCTTAGTGCAAATTTTTAAATAAGCTTTTAGAGAATTCCTAAGCAAGAACCACATCAGAGCATATAAATAATCTAAAGTAAAAGGGATGTTGTCAAGTTAATGAAAGGTGCTTATAAAGTCACAAGCATCACCATTAAAGTTAACCTTGAGGGATGATGTGACTATAATTGTGTATTGTCATAACTCATTATAGCCCTCCAAAAATATACTGAACTCTGATTCAGGCATAGGGAAACTTGAAACAATTAAATATTGTTTAAAAATAATTTAATCCATTTTGGTAGCATAAATCATAAAAGCAAATCAAATAGATTTATCTCATGGTTGCATTATTACAAGGCAGAATCTGTTGTTGTATTTTTCATCTACTTCCCTCAAAAATGTGTATCTTAAGTGAATATTAAAATTCGAAGGTAAATTACTCAAAACTTAGGCTGTTCCAAAGTGAAGATTGCCTAGTGATTTTAATTCACCTCCTATCTGAGCATATGCATCGCAGCGAAGCGGTACAGGCTCTAACCACATGAACAAATTTTTTCCACTTTTTCCAGTTTTTGCCCCTTTGCTGTGTGAGGGGCATCGCTGAAATTGTCCCCAAAAAGCCCTGGGTGAGGGTGACACCTGTCATGGAAAGTGGCAGCATGATTTATTAATATCTGGCAAGCAACTGAGGACAAGGTTTTGTAATGGAAAGAAATGTTCAAGGCTGTAGCTAGCCCAGCTCCACCTCTGAGCACACACAGCCAGTGAATAGGAAGATTTTCACAGAAGTCAATTTGTTCTTCTCAGTCTTGCTTTGTCTTCAGACCAAATGAGCTTCACACCTGCAGGCCCACACCAAGTTTTCCAGAGGGAAAGCAAAATACATTTTATATCAAGAAAACTGTGGTAAACAGCTAAGAGCATAATGCAGGTATTTCACCTCAAACATCTGACAGTTGTTGGTTTGCAGAAGGCAAGTGTCTGCCCTCTGGAAGTCAGCCTTTGTGCAAGGGCCTAAAGAGCAGCACTCCAGACTCTCTAATCTCTTTGGACATCTAAGGGAGGAAGAGAGAGACCAGGAGACACTGCCAGTGATTGCAGATCCAGCTGGAGAGAGCACCAGCTCAGAAAGCCATCGTAGTGATTTTACGGTGACTCCTCAATCCATCCTCACCTTTTCCAAATAATGGGATATCCTTTTTCGAGTTGTTCTTTATTTAGTTGTCCTTTATTTCCCATTCTCTCCCTCTCCCTGTGTTTTGGGAGGAATTGAAACCATGATATTGAAGAAACAGCTGTTCCAAAATACAAGGTCAGAGAACCCACATCAGTCCAGTCCTTGTCATGGTGAGAGGTCATGGCTGGTGCAGGCTTGGGCTGAATGAGCTGGCTGTGTTATCCCATCACTGGAGCACCTAAGCCCTGGTGTGTGCCCCAGTGTTGTGTCTGTGTACAGCAGGCAGGGCTGACACTACTGAACAGTGATTCTTCTCCATGGAGCTGAGCTCAGACCAGCTCCTTTGTTGAGCTCAGCAGTGGGCTGAAAGCATGGTTTGTCTGCTAAGCCAAGACTAAAGATCTGATCTTGGGGCCTCCAGGAAGGACCTTGCACTAGAGAAATCCTTTCCAGTAATGAGAAGCACTGACTGTGAACTTTTTGGAAGGCTTCTTTTCCTGCCAGTTTTCTGTAGTGCTGAAGTGCTGTTTGTTTTTATCACTGAATCAAGGTGGTTTTCCTGTGTTTACTCTCATGCTTCTTACCTGCAGTCAGTGCAGGAGTTGTCATCTGCCTGCATTGTAGCAATGATGGGTTGCATTTAGCAAACATCTTCTAATCCCACTGTTAGATCAGTGGAGTGTAAGAGCTGTGATATACTTAAAATAATTATAAAACCTGAGGAGAAAAAGCATCATGTAAATAATGAGCCTAGGTGGCATATCAGGGTTTCATTGTTACCTGCCTTCATTATATCTCTTCAAAAGCTGTTTTGGAGCTTTGTTCCAGTCAACATCTTTGAGCAATATGAGGGTATCCATACTCACAAGCTAGTATGTAAGGAGCAAAAAAACCTGAGCAACACAAAACCCCCCAAAACCTCTCTTTTATACAACGGATACAATAAAAATAAAAGTGTCAGATCTTTACATTGTCTTGGAGTACAGAGAGAACAAAAGCAATATCCAGTAATCACCAGTAAACCAGTGAAATAGTAGCATTAGTGCTCTACAGCCATCCACATACATGGCCATGTGTGTGCTCTTGGATCCACAAACCTCTCTCCATCTCTTCCCTAGCCCTCTAAATACCACTCTAGAAAGAAAGGGAAAGGCCAACCACCTCTCTTTACCTCAAGAAAATGTGTCCAAAGTGGTAAACATAAAGAACCTTTCAGCTTTGACAGGCACAAGGAAGATCAAATGCTCATTGTTCCCTGTCAGGCTGCTTAGAAGGAATGACAGAGGAGTAAATATGCACTGTCAAACAAGTGTAATTCAAAGGTTGACTGAAAATCGTTGCATAAACTTCTCCCTAAGTACATCTGAGACTAATGTAGCAGGCTCATGTCACTCCCTGTAATCCCCAAGCATGTGGAAAAATTATAGCTGGAATAGTCAACAGCTTTTTTAATATATATGTCTTGATTAACATACTTAGGTGTTCACATCTCACCAGCTTTCTTGATCTGCACCCAGTGGTCAGATTTAAGCTGGCAATGTCTTTCAAATGAGATGGTATTTTAAAAGCAAAGGGATTCTCTGAGCCTCCCAGTTGGCATGAGATTGTCTTGTCTCCCTGTGTGACTGTTGCATTGGAGCAATATTTGGTGGGGCTGGGCAGGAACGAGCTGCTGGGCCTCGGGAGGAATGTGCAAGTGTGTGTTCTTGCTCAAAGGGAAAGTGTGCAAACTGAAAATTCTTGGTTTGCTCTGTAATGAGCATGTCTGGGTATGTATCTGGTCCTGCTTGCTTGGGGCTGCTGCCTGGGCAGATGCTTGCTGTGCCCCTCTGCTCAATTTCACTGATGCAGCCTCCTGCTCTGAGGCTTCACCTCCAGTCCCTGGCAGATCTCCACTGGCTTCCTGACCCTGGCAATTTCAGGTGTCTGCCTTGTATTCAGCTTGAGGGATAGCACACTTCCTGGGTTTGTGTCATTTTAATGTGCTTTCCGACATAGTCCTCATTTTTGTTTGGATAAATATTGTGTTATTCTAAAAAATCCCCATTTTTAAAACAAATTTTGTACCCCTGTGAAAAAAACGTGGGAAGGGGGCTTAGCAATTACACAATATGTGTTTTGCTTTGGAAGAAAGGATTTCTTCCATAACAAAATAGAGACGTAGCAGTAATTGTTCTCCATTTACATCCCGTGCAGCTGGCTAAAAAATACTTCTGGAGCACACAGCAAATTGCAAGTGACCTCAGCACAGCATTTTAGGTGCTGCTTGGCCTTCATACTGTGCCAGCAAAAGATGCTACATTTAATAGCAGTTGAAAGAACAGTACAGTTGGTTTAAATTCCATGGGGCTGTTCTGAGTTCTAGCGTGTACTTTTTTTCACTGTTAATGTGAATAAACCATATCATGACATAGTGCTCTAGGACCAGGAACTGCAAAGGATCCCTGAAGCACAAAGTGAGAAGACTTAAATTTTCATAATCTAGAATCAGTAACAAAAAAAAGTTGAAGCTTTTTTCCCCTACCTTATTTATTCCCATGTCTAACCAAGTGTTTATTTTCACGTTTGTTCCCTTTTGTTAGATTTGTTTGCCCAGTCACAGCTGAGCTGCAGCTCGGCTTAGCCAGAGTAGTCTTGGATTTCAGCCAGAATCATTACTCAGGGGCTTTTTTGTGTGTATTAACTGAGGCTTTTGGAACAATCTGACTTTGAGATCAAAGGCTGAGATGTGGTATTTGACGTTTTACAAGCCTCATCTTTCCCAAAATCCCCAAAAAACAGCCTTTCCAACAGCTGTCCTTGAAGAGCTTGATTTGAAGAATGTTAGTTTAGAAGCCAAAGAAAAGTACCTTTACACTAGTTAATCTGTTCCAGCCCAACAATCCACTCTCAGCTGTACCTTGCTCTGAAATGGCTCTTTCTACAAATTCCATGCCCTACATGGTTGGTAGTAAGATTTATGCCAGAAAGAAGGACATTAGATTCCATTTACATGCCTCCATATACCAAGAGTAATAAAGAATATAGCAGTTAGCCTATCCTATAGAAATATTTTTCTCCAGGCCATATCCTGCCTTTTTTAGAGTGACATTTTGCCATGGGAGAAGTCCAACATATGTTGAAGAAGCCAAATTGCCACTGTGGACAGAAGGACATTTCCTTTGCCTCTCTGCTATTGACTGAAAAAGCATCAAGTTTAAAAACAGATTAAAAAGATCTGTGTTGATGGCTCCTGGCTGACTCACCTTGCTGTTATCAGTGAAATTGACAGCAGATGCCTATGGAAGGTATTGGAGACATTTGGAAAAAAAGCAATAATGAACCTATGGGATCTTATGTTACACAGAGTATATAATGAACCTATGGGATCTTATGTTATACAGAGGCCTCCAGCATTTGGTCTTGGTCAGTCCTGCTGTTCAACAATGTTGGAGAGAACTGTCAGAAATATGCCTGTCTGGTCATTATTGTTTTTAGATTGCACCTTATACAGGAGGATTCCATGGCAGGAACAAGAGGCAGATGCTTTTTCTTGTTTCTCTTTGGAAGGGTAACTTAAATGTCAAAATTACGAAAGATGAACCTTTAGCTTCGACAGGTCTTCAGGTCTTGAAGACTTTACTCCATGGTTGGGGTTTTTTTCCTTTCTGTTTATTCCCTTTAGGCAAGTTGGGATCGTCTGCAGGAAAAGTGAAAAAAAAAATGTGTCTTGCTCATGGAGAGAAAATAAGCCCCAGGAAGATGACATAAAGGAAGACATGAGGTTTCTCAGTCAAACTCCATGTTTTAAAAATGTTAGAATTCTGGGAGAAGGATACTTGCTGATGATGTCATGTACATCCAGTTTTCTACAGCTGGCTTATCTCCTTTTCCCAAAAACTGTTACATATTGGACACTATTTTCTCTATAGAAAGTTGTCTCTAATTGAAATGGTGTAATCTAATGCTAAGGTCCTGTTTTCTTTTCTTTATCTTTTTTTTAATTAGATGTGTATAAAACATGCAGCTGTGTGTTTGTGAAAGATTGTGTCTGTGTGTCATTACTTGATTTATATCTGCTTGTTTTGTCCTATGTTCTTGAACTGCTTTATCTCTGGACACTGTTTTCACAAACTCTTAACTCTTTCTCTTTCGCATCTCCTTCCTGGATTTGCTGCTTCCCTCAGCCTCACCTCAAGGTCAGTATTCACTTTTTAAAGGGTGTTTATAAGACTATTGTCTATTCAGCTAAAATTGAGATCTTACAGAAGATTGCACATCAAATGACATGATTACAGAATAAAAGATCAGAGCTCTGGTTATGTCTGTGTAGGAGGATGGGTTGGATAGGGTGCATGTTTAGAAGAAACTTGAAGGAAAGAATTTATATCAAACCATTGTAAATCACTGTTGTTCTGCACTGGGAAGAAGGGGAAGACTAACCAATGAAGCCTTTAAAGGGGGAAAACTACAGCTGAAGTAAGACATTTTAAATATTACTGGGTTTATCTGTTACTTTGAGAAGAGGAAGGGTTGGCCATTAGCCATGGTCTCTGATCCATGCTGCTCTCAGTTCCTTTAAAATACTAGTCATACATTAGCCCTTGAATTTTTTTCATTGCATCTGTGTGTGAAACCTTGCAGTGATGTTGCAGAACTAATTTTGGTGCAGTTTGAGTGTATTGTGCTGTCAGAAAGAACCAAGGCCTCAGGTAAGACTGGTGAGTTAATTAGAAAGAAGATAAATGTGTTGAAAACACAAAGTGATAAACTACTGAAAAAGTTTAGGTCAAAGTTAGTTCGTTAGTTTAGTGATAAACTAATGAAAACATGTTTTGAGTCTTTCAGCCTTGGCTCCTTTTTCTATTTCTATATTCCAAAAGCAGTTGCTAACCATAGATTTGGGGATTTCAGTAGAGTGGCTCAGAGTAAATGTCTGTGGCCTGTGTAATGCAAGTCAGAGGGCATCATCCAGTGACCCCCAGTTGCCTTTGAAAGGCTCTGAAACCGTTTTGCTTTCTAGTCTTTGCTGATAAAGTCTCTTTAGGGGAACGTGTATGTGAATTCTGATGAAGGAATGATCATACTTGTTTCAGGCAGTGTCTTTGCCCAGAAAGCCACTGCTTAATGACTGAAACTCTGAGTTGCCAACCAACATCTGCCTGAGAGCTGTGGTGGTGAGTGGGATCCCCCAGTGCTGCGGTGCTGCTGACGCCTTCGAATTGTGTGGCCTTGCTGACCTCGGTTTGGCATGGATGTCGCACTTGTGGCCGTGGCTGCATATTTCCCTTCCTCCCACAAACTGGAGAAAGATTGGAAGTTAATCATGTGGCTGTCCATCAATCCCTTCTGTACTCAGCGCGTCGTGCTGACGTGCTTGTGATTGCTAGGGAGAGCAGGGTTGGTGTTGGATGGCTCTCTTTCTTCAGAGCCCAAAGAACAGACCTGCCAGGAGCCCTGTGAGCATTACTCTCTGAAATAAGTGCAATGTCTTTACTCACATGAGCAGGACTGTGTTGGGCAGTCTGTATTTGCCAGTCACCACCGTTGAGTGCAGCTTGGTGTGCTTTGTCTCACCAATAAAGGCCTAGATGTTACAGAATCCACCTGTCCAAGCCATTTGGGCTTCAATCCCTATGACCATGGGTCTTTATCAATAGCTGCACCTGTGTTGGAATTTGTGATGAACAAGACAAGAAACAATTCAGGGTGTGGTTTGGCTGTGGTTTTTCTGAGACCTGGTGTGATTTCCCCTTTCCCAAACGACGTAATTAGAAGTTGTATTTCTCTCATTTAGGGCATAGAGTAGAATTTGGCTAGAGAAGTTATGGCTGTGGTTTGAGGTGGCCAAGTGTTAGAATCTTGGAAGAGTTTTCTGTTAAGACATTAAAGAGATTGTCCATTCTGTCCTTAGTTTCTTAGTGGGTTTATTGTTTTTGCTTTTATTACTTTTTTCCATTTTTAAAATTGATTGCTAGGCTGGTTGGTTGCTGAGGCTTTCATATATTTGTTAAAATAAATCAAGTGTGGAAGGAACTAGGTGGAATGACTGCTCTTAGAACTACAAAATCACTGCTGGCCAGAAACAAAATGAAAAGATTCTCCTAAGGACAAACAGGAAAATTACAGGAATTGCAGTACCACTTGTCTTCTTTCCTCTGCATTTCAGTTTGTCTAACTAGTATTAACTGCAACATATGAAGAAATAGCTGTTCCCTGGAGTTCCAGTCTCCATTGGAAGCTACTGTGGGAGCTGTAACTCTGGTTTTCTCTGAATGATTTAAAGCTGTTACTTTTTTCAGACATCAAATCAAATGTGTCTCCTGGAAAAGAACTAAATATGTGTAAAATGTGTTAGGTGTGTCTGTCATCTAGAAGCAGAAAGAAATAATCTGAATTATATCTGTTCTCATCAAGAACAGCTTTGCTTACCGTAGTCAGTGCAATACCTCTGAATTTTCTGCTCAGTCCATTGAGCTTTCAGCATCTCTCCTGTTAATAAACATGGTGAACCAGAACATAACAGTGTAATCCACATCACTGTTGCCATTATGACATGCACTCAGAAGTCTTAAGGACCTAGGGTAGTTGTGATCCTGCTTCAGAGTGAATAAAATAGTTTTGGGAAGCATGGGGATTAAAGCAGTTTTCCATAAGGAGTTCTCACATCCCTTTTTGTCCCATCCTTTATCTTGCCTATGCTGTGGGCAAATAAAATAGAGCATAGTTGACCCTGCATTTCCTCCTCAGCTGCCTCTCGAGGCATCACTTTCCTTACGTGACGGGGAAATCACTGGGCATGTGTTTGATCTGCACGTGTGCCCAACATGAAACCTTCTGTTCTTGTGTGACTTGTGAAGTTCAGGTTCCCTTTCTGACCTGCTCCCAGGGTGACCTCACTGCCTCAGATGAGAGCACTGGAGCCCTCGTGTTTCAGATGGGCCTTTTCGGGGTTCGCTTAACAATTTAGAGCATTTCTTCACTGGTCACTGGCTGATATTTCCCATCCTCATTCCTGTGAAAACAGCTTTCCTAACTGGCCTGTGCATCTTCTCTGCAAATAATTTCTCATCTTTTGGATGAAAAATATGCTAGATAAACATAGATATTTATTACAGTCTTACAGTTTATAGAGCCAATGGACACTTCTATTGTGCTATCACTCAATAATTTGAAATCACTCTTAATCACATTACTGTAATATGAGAATAAAATTCCTTATCCATAAAACCCCAAGTAGGCTGTTAGAGATATTGCAAGATAAAAACATGCTTAACATTCTTGGGCTAAGATTAAATTGGTAAGCTCTTTTCCTTTCCCTTCTGTGGCTCTCTTCCATTTCATTGTCTGACAGAGTGGTGTAGTCAAGTGTTCCCTCCTTCTGCATAACATGTTCTTCATTTGCAAACAATAGAGAGCCCTTTCATGATGGAATATGTCTGCTTTTCTAGCCAGTCTACCCCAGGCAATTCAGACAAATTTAATCATGCTCTCAGGAACTTAGTTAATTTCCTTCTTAGCCAGCAGATAGGCTGTTCTTCTTAATTAATAGAAACCTTTTTTCACTTCCTTGGAGAACAAAATATTTCCAGTTGTCACTTTCTGTTCATGGCTGACTAATTAACTCCTAGCTTTGAGGGGTAGAGTGTCCACTGTCCCTTTAGTGACCCAGCACACTCCCTTCAATGTAAAGTGCTTTTACGTGGGACATTATTATTATCTGTTAACAATACTGAGCAGATTTGAGAGAAATTGGGATCAAGCATATTGGTCATTTTGGGGTGACAGTTAGGTTGAAGTGATTTCAGTTCCAGCATTCAAACATTTTGGAATCAACTTCATCATTACAAATAAATTAAATCTTTTAAAAAAACCCCAACAAAACACAAAAGTGAGCAAGAGTTACAAACCTGAGTTGCAAAATGCTCTCTGTAGATGGACCAGAGCCTCATTTGGTCCTAGACATTACAGCTGCCAACAAGTGGCAGCTGCCAAGCTGGTGTGCTCAGGGCCAGCCTGGGCACATCACAGAAGGTGCCAACCCCTCCTACTCTCCTGAATTGTTCAACTACCTCCTAGCATTAAACCTGTGACTTCTCAAAGCCATGGATGTACTGTGGCTCACTAGATGGTAGCTCTGTAGAGCTCATGTTCTCGTCCTTCGCTTTCAACAGCAGTCCAACTTCTGCCTTTGTCTGTCCCACTGGCACTGAGAGCCAGGAATTATATATTAGATTTTCACCACTGCTTAGATCTCTCAACCTGCAGTGTGTGTCTTCATATAAAAAGACTGATCATCTATAGAGAATATATGATGTTGGTGTTAGAAATATTCTTCTTGACAGCAAATGCTGTTGTTTACTGATCTTTCCTAATGATTAGGAGTGTTCCCCAATTACTTGGAAAATTAGTTCATGGAAGGGAGGCAGAACATGCTTCAGTGACAGGCTGCATTAAAGGCAGTTGCCCTCATAAGGGGATCAGCTTAATTAAAATCTTAATTTTGCCTCACTTGTCTCAAGGTCACCAAATAAAAAGTAGTTCACTGGAGCAGTATAATTGCCTAGATAAAGAATTTATCTTCCTGAGTACATATTCCAAAATACAGATAATTTAATTAACAAACTTTGTGCTCTCTGAGGGTATCAGTGAGGATATATTTCAGATGTCTGACACAGGGGGCATCTTATCACCAGATTATTTTATTTTCTGTACTCATTCATAATATATCAAAAAATAATGTGTGTATTCAAAATACTCGTGGACATACTTCCAAATTCTGAAGCAGATCCACTTACTGTGAAATGATAGAAATCTCTCCTCAAATGCCTAAGCCAGTGATCTTGTCCATGGGCATTACCAAGGCTGTTACAGAAACCTCCAAAGATAAGATACTCATAAAAGTTGCTCAAAACACCAAGTTCTCCAGAAACCCAGTGATGTTTGCTTAACTCTCAAGCTCTTCTTGCTGTGTTCTAGGGTTCTGCAGCTGCCAGACTGAGAGGACAGAGGAGCAGCTGAGCCATCTGCGCTGCCCAGATGGGCTGTGCAGCCCCAGGGGTGCTCTGCTCGTCGCACACTGTGCTGCTCTCCCCCTTTGCCAGGCAGTCATAAGTCTGTGACAAATCATCTCAGTGGGCAAATCATCTCATATGAGCCTGATGTGAGCTGCCAAGGCTGGTGCTTCTCAGCTTTCACAGGAGGAGATTCCTCTTAATAAATCGGTTTGCTGAGCACCCGAAAGAAATCTGCCAAACACTCCATTCTGAGGCTGTGGCCTGTGTGCACTCCCAGGAACTGGGCTCACCCAGGGGATTCCAAAATAGAGCCATGTGCTTCCCATCTCAGAGTCTCATGGTGATGAAGATGCTGTAGCAAGGTGCAGTTTGATGAGCGTGGTAACTTGGCTTTTCAGTCAACCCCATCCTTGTGTCTGCTGTTCCCAGTGCAGCGTCTGGGAATGGCCAACTTGGGATCAGATTTTGTGCAGTTCTTTGTAGCTAACAGGGTAAACTCCAGATTACATCTGGAGAGAGAACTGTTAGAAAGATTCTTCTTGAACACAGTTTTGGTCTTAAGGAGATAAGCTAAATGACTTCAGGTTTTTATTTGGGCACCATAAAACCATCAGGCTTTTAGCCCTGAAATGGACCCGTTTACGGTAGTTCGAAGTGTTCCTGCTGCCATCACTGTCCTCACAGCTTTTGCTTAGAGCAAGACTCAGAATGTTCTCGTGCATGTGTTTCTTTCTTATCAGAAGTCCTGAGTTACCACATTCACTGTGTTTCTGTCCTTGGCCACTGCTGCGTTGAGAACCTTCTGCTGGAGACTGGATTTTCAGTAACTGTTGGTTTAAAAGTGCAATATATACCTTGATTGTTTAACATGCACTCTTTCAGGGTGACAGGAGAATATTCAACTGTTAGCCCAGATTTCTGCACACTTTTACAAAGGAGTTTTCTTTCTTGATAGCTTGTTTTTATATATCTAGGTGTGGAAATACATAGACATGCCGTACAGCAAGCACCAGCTATTCCAGCAAGGTTCCTAAATGCTGTGCTTTTAAACTTTTCTACTCCTTACATTATATTTAATTTTTTGTTTTGTTTCAATGGCTGATTTTTGCATTTGATTTTTCTTTCCATTATTGTTTTGCATCAGGTGTTATTCTAGAAGGAGTGACAAGATCCCCTGCCTGTCTGAAAGGAAACAACTGCTGCCTTGTGGTTTGTTTTCTTTTGTGGCTAGTGGGGCTGCAGTTAAAAAAGACACGGGTGATGCTGGATCACAGAAATGCTCTCTGAAACCTCACTAAAATGCCATTCATAAGAAAGATTTGATTGCTTTTCTCAGCCAAATGGTGCAGGTCTCATGAGCAGAGAGGCACTGGCTGTGTGTGCTCTGGGCACGGGGTGCTGCGTTACAGGGAACGGGAACAGCTCCTTTGGGACTTCTGCCCACACTGCTGGGGCCAAACCCAACTCACCCAGCATGGTGCACAGGGAAGGAATCCACACTGAGGCCTAATCAGCCATTTTACAAGGGTCATTTTTGGCTTTGCATCTGTTTGCTCAATTAACAAAAGCAGAAGGAAAAACAACAGAACAAAGTTACTTGTTGAACTACTGAATGCTTTTATTAAGCTGCTTAAGGTGTTGGTATTTCTCTTAACAAAGGAGCACACATATCATTATCTCACAGATTTATTTCAGAGTTCACCTGAAGCTTGTATGTTTAATGCTCCTACCTTCAATGCAAACTGTTAAGGTGCAAGGTTTTACAGTTAGAGGCTTCCTTTTCTAGTTTGGTTGCTGTTAGCTTTTAAAAATAATTATCAAATGCTGCATAAAGTTAATTTGATTTTTGATCTCTGAAGTCTGATTTCAAATTTGGCATCAGTTCTGAAGTTATGGCAATATATGCATTCCTTTCAGCACAAAACTTGCTTCCTAGTAAAGTGGTGTTGTGGATTTAAATAGTTGGGAAGCTGCACATTAGTTTTATTAGTGCATTTTTAGCTGCACATTACGGGGATGAATAGGTGTAAAGGATTTTATCTACAAAACTGGAATCATAGGTTAGTGAAAACATGTGTGTTTACCTGAATGTTCAGAGTGTCTTGGGTTCTGGTGGTATCTGGCCCTGTCTGAAAATGAACTGTTGGTTTGTTTAATTTGGTAAGGACTTGTTGCACTAAAGCAAAGATGTTTCTGTTAATCTCTGCTGTTAATCTCTCCATTTTAGCTGGTTGGTTAAGGCACTTTTTCTATTCTTACTTGTTTTGGGGGGTTTTTTGAGAGTACTAAGAGAACAGGATTTGACTTCACTATTCACTGCCTCATGGCTGGGGAGCAGCATAGGTGATTCTGGGTTTGTTCAATCAAGGGATTGAATGGAAAAACATGTATTTTTTTCCCTGAAATAGTTGAGTTAGATAGTGCTTAGAGCATGCATTTGAGATATGCTTTTCACCTTAGTTAGGTTTCTCTTTCTGTCAATGTATTTATGATGTTCCTTTTCTAAATTCACTGACTCCTGATGCTGCATCACTTCACTCTACCATGAAGAAAGTCGTTTCCATAAACGTGTGTTCCTTACTGATGGCTAAGAAATAACATTTCACAGGCCAAGCACCTGTATTATTCAGATTAATTGTGTGTGGTTTGGATCATGTTTCTTAGACCTCTGCTAGACTGAAGCAGATACATTAGTATGGGAAGAGAAAAACTTCTTAAAACAGTGTGTTAACCTGTAGTCTTGTGTTGTGTGGCCAAATGTAGGAGGTGGTTGTGTTTGACTCTTAACACATTTTGCCTTGGAGAGTCTTGGACCTGAGGTTGAAGGCCTTTAGTTATTTTATTCCTAAAGCAGTTGTGCTCAGGGGTGGTACATCAGTGCAGTTGTCTGTAGTGCAGGCTGAGAGCTGTTTCTGCTTAGGACTTGCTGGTGAAACATGCTGCGTGGTGTTAATAACTCGTGCCACCTTACTACTTGATAAACTTCATGTATTGCTAATGAGTCAGATGATGGGTTTCTTTTCTGAGGTGTTTCTAAATTACAGGAGGGTTTGGATAGCATTTTTATTGTACTGAGTTTCTAGATTCATATGTCATGTGCTTCTCTTTCCCCTGTCTTCCTTCAGCTGCTCCTGGAAGAAAATCTCCATGTTGTTTGAGTGAGAGATGAGCTGGCTAACGTGCTGACTGCATCAGGATGTGTGCATTGATGTCATGCAGATAGTTCTTAACCCTGAAGAAAGACAGTGACAAGTGTAGAGTTGAGATCTGCTTCTAGTCTTTAACACCTCTTGATTCAGACACTGTTAGGCTCCTGTTCTTATAATTTGGGGCAAGCTAGTTTCCCACAGCCTCTCTAGTCTTCATCCCTTGCCTCCTCCAGTGCTGACCTGAACACACACTTTGTTTTTAAAAGTCCAAGTTTCCTAGCCTCAGGAAATGAAGTCCACCCCCCATCTCTTAAAGCCACCATGGGACAACTTGACTCATATACAGCAGACCAGTTAAATTTTCAGGTTCTGTTAATATTTTCATTGGCATCTGTTACCTTGTCATATAAATGGCACAGAACAGCGAGGAACAGCGTAACAAAGTGATGGGAGATTTTGGGAAAAGTTCACAGGCAGAAGAGGTAACTGAGTGCTGTGAATCTGAACAAGAACAGCTCATTCAAAGTGTGATGATTGGTCTTTTAGCTTGGGTACAAAGTGCAGCAGAGGCAGTAATACTAAACCAAACTGTTTGAAAGGCATAATGAAATTATTGCTTCTTTTAGTTAGTGGTTTAATGCAGCATTTTTTGACCTTATTATAGTGTTGAAGGATAATGACAGGCTAGTTAAGAAGCTGGGATTGCTAGATACAGCCCAACAGAGCAAAGCAAAGGCCCAGATAATACTTACTGCTCTGGAAAACAAACCCAGCCATACTAAATTCTGTGTAGATCTTCAGCAGTGTGTAATTCCCCCGATCCTAGTATTTCAGTGTGTAAGATAGCGAACTTTGTTCAACTTTTGGCAGCTTCCCTTTGGCTGTCAATCAGGCCCCCAGTTGTGGTGCTGGGACTGTGGTGTGGTCAGTCCCATTTCCTTCATCACTGATTTAGCTTCCTTTCATCACTTGCTTTTTCATGAGGCTAAGCAATTAGGCTTTTCAAATGCTGCCATTATTCTCCTTGGTTTGATGACTAGCTACTAGTAGGTGAAGTGAGTTTTGAACAACTAAAAGCCAAAGCAAAACCCTTCAGTTTTCTTATTTTCAAAACAAAGTAGGATTTTGGGGAAGAGTTTCTTCTTGGTTTCCTTCTGTTATATGTACCAGACTGTAAATATTTTTCTTTGCGTACCAAAACTACAAAAATACCCCAAACAACTCAGCTGTGTCAGAGTATTCACTATCTTTTGAATTCCTAAGTCGTGGTTAAGGATGTGACACCTAAAGCATTTCATGGGGGCAGACCTGAAAAACAAAGATGTGATGAAGGAAGTTTGGGGGGAAATGTAGTAAGTTGGATGCTTTCTTGTGAGTTTTAAATCAGTCCAGTGCAGATCACAAAGCATCCCATTGTGTTCATTTTTTTTTTTTTGCTGTAAAAATTCCCTGGTTTTCTCACCCATCTAATCATTAACGAACAAAACTGCTAATAATCATCTGGACAACTTAGCTGATTGGTTCCTGCCTTCTAGCACCTCCATGCATCATTTTTTCCCATTGTAGCATGTTTTGCACTCTGACCTGAATTGCTGTAGTACTGTGGTCTTCACTTTTCGGTGTCTCTTAGGATTACAAAGTGCTCTGACATTACCTCCCTCTGGAAGGACAGCAAGGGGGTAGGTGCTGATCTCCTCTCTCTGGGGACCAGTGACAGGACACAAGGAAATGGGATGAAGCTGCATCAGAGGAAGTTTGGGTTGGGCATTAGGAACAGATTCTTCACTGGGGTCAGTCACTAGAACAGGGTCCTCTGGAAGTGGTCACAACCCCAGGCCTGCCTGGGCTCAAAGACAGGAGAGTGCTCTTGGTCTTATGGCTCAGTTTGAGGGAGTCCTGTGACAAGCAGGGAGTGAGGCTCAATGGTCCCCATAGGTCCCTGCCAACTTGAAATATTCTGACTCTATGCTATGCATTGTAGAATCTGATGCTGTGTAATACACAGCACATTGGCAGTTTAAAACATGGTGATGGATTACTTCATTGCATACAGTTTTCTGTGTGGGTTTTTTCAGGAATGGTGACTATAGCATCAGTTTAAGTTGTGTTGAGCAGCAAAGTGTGCTTTCAAGCAGCTGAGGTTCATCTGCCCATCAGGAGGAGTGGCTGCAGCAGCAGCAGTGTGCTGTCCTGTGGGTGGTGGTAATGCTCCAGCAGTGAGAGCTCCAGCTGAGCAATCTTTGTGGCATAGCTGACTGACACATAGAAATATCCTCCCAGTCCCTAGGATGAGTAAAACAGTAGTGTGTGAGATCTGCATGTTGTGAGATGCAGGATGTGTTTGTACATTTTCTCTTGAGGGAAGCTTTGTGATGACTGGGCAGCACTGGGACTGTTCACCTGGATTGTTACAACAACACTGTGGGGTGTTAGGCATATAAATGTGAAGGAAAAAGATGTTAAAATATAGTCATGACATTTAAATTAACTTATGCATTTTTTAGTTAACATTTTATCACCTTTATTTTACAAGAATAACCTCTGAAGCTGTGCTGACAAAGATAAGCAGATGATAAGAGCTCACACTGCATTAACATGTAGCGTGAAAATCCGTGTGAGGAAAGAATTAGCAGCTGTGTGTGCTGATGTGTGTTACAGTAAGAGATAATGAGGTTGGTGTTAAAGTGCAAAAATTATTTGCATTAGTACAGAAAAAAGTAATTTCATAAAAGCCTTAATGAACAGCTGGACCTGTGGAGCAATTGATCTTACTAGGGAGGGAAACTCTTGCCAAGGACGGATGGGAACAGAAGGAATTCCACTTTTCAGGAGTGCTTCATGGCCTTCTACTGCTTGTATTAGTCTTCCTGTCTTAAAGGTATCTGAAAATGTGAAATCTTCTCATTTGGAAGTTTTTATTGCCTATTGTGATTATTTGACTTCATTCCCATGGTGTCCAGCTGTGCCTCATCACTGGAAATTCAGGAGTTTCATGGAGAAGTGGGAAGGTGTGACTCTTTTAAGGTGATGAGGATTTGTTCCATTAAAGAAAGACTAAAGTCATAGAAATTAATGTTATTTTCAGTGTCCAAGTTGAGAAGTCTTAGGGTTTTTTTTCAGCAGGTTTATGGCTTAAATTGGGCACCCAAAATCAAAGAGTGTGACGTGATTAATTCTGGAAATCTTTGCCTGTCTTTAGTTGAAAGACTTTGGGGTTTATGTGTGTAAATGGGAAGTGTGAATTTGATTCTGCTTCCCTTCATATGCTCCATTTTAACAGTGCTGGGCCTGTAACATACTGTGAAACTGGTTGACATCGCAGTCACAGAGAAGCGGTTTCGCTTTGGAGTGCAAAGTTTTTTAGGAGTTGCACCTCAGAAAAAAACTCCTTATCTGAAAATTGCTATTAAAAATGCAGAAGACATTTTTGTTTCCAAAATGAGTGGATTTCTGCCCTGTAATTCAAGATAATAAACATTCTAGTTAGATTTTTCTGATATGACTAGAACATCTTCCGTTATTTGCGTTGAGGTGACTCTGAGAATAAACATCTTCTGAGATGAGGTACCGTTGCTTTTGTCAGTTCTGTTGCTGTTTGTGCTGGCTGCAGTGCTGTCCCTCTGATGCTTTGTCTCCTTGCCCATGCACTGGCTCTGCAGTTGGCACAAGGGTCGGCACTGTTCTCTTTGGTGTCCCACTTGGGACAGATATTCCGGCGTCATTGTGTCCTTCTGGTAATATTTAATGCTCTGTATCTCTCAGAAATTCACTTGCTCTTTATTCCAGAATGAGAATTCTGCATGCACATTGCAGGTTGGTGTTGGCCCAGTTGCACCCTCGTGCTGCCTGGCAGGCACTCAGACATCTGTGAGCCATTGCCATCACTGTAAACGATTCGTTTTCTTTTTGCTAGCTTTAATCTTGTGCAGGTTTTTTTCCAGTTTCAGTAAAAATACTCTTACAGATTAAGGATTTCTTTAAAACTTTGCTGCCCCTTTGATAGTGTTCTGTTCTATTTAGACATGTGCAATTGCATTCAGAAGAATTAAGTTTACAAACATTGAGTTAAACATTAAGTTTACCAAGTGGAGCTCTCAGACTGAGAGAGTTCCAGAGCTTTGGCTCTTTCTGCAGTCCTAATTAGCTTCCTTGTGCACTTAGATGATGGAAGGTTTCCTCTTGGCTGTCTCCTCACACAATGTACCAGTTGCACTGTGCTCATTTAAGACAAATACTTTCTGTATTCTGTTTTATTGTTCCAGTTTGGTATGTGGTGCAGTTCTGCACATTGTTCCGCAGTGGTGTGAAGATGAAATTGTTCTATGCAAATCATCAGCAGTAGTTCAGTGTTTAAAATAGCAACAGCACTGCCTGACTAAGCAGTGAATTGGGTGATTGCTATTAAGAAAGATCTTGAGGTCCCTTGGTATTGAAAATACGTGTGTGTGTTTAAATATTTTTTAAATAGTCTGCATATATAAAGAGATGATTCTCTGGCTCTGAAGACTGAAAGTTATCTGGCAGAGAAGAGCAGGCATTCTTTACAGAATCACAGGATGAAGTCTTTAGCGTTTCGCAGAACCTTGACGTAGCAGGTCCTCGGGCTGTGGACTTGTGTGTGCTAAACCTTTTACACAATTATCTGCACTAACTATTGTAAAAGTGAGAATTATCATTTGGTACCATGGGAATTGAGAGGAGATGAACTGTGCTTTCATGCATCCAATGACTCCAGGCCTTCTAGGTTTATAGATTTGGAGTTTCACATGACCTCAGCTTGGTATAATTAAACAGTTGGGGAAATTGCAGCTAATGCCACAGATACCTGTATCATGCAAAGGGTTTATTGTCCAACTTTTGTAGCCTGTTGACATCAAAGTTATGGAGTGATAGTTGTGTCATGCATGTGAGTCAAAGCCAGGGTGAATGGGGCTTTGAACTACCTGGTCTGGTGGAAGGTGTTATGGGAACTGATCTTAGTATTACAAGCACTAGGTAATTTCAAGGCTTCCATCTTTTCACTCTAGGAGATCTTGAGTTTGTCTCAGAATACCTACCTAATATGTTAGAAAGACATTAATTTTGGTTCAGGCATGAGGAGGTGCTTGTCAGTAGTATATGTCCTTATAATTGCTCCTTTCTTTGAAATACATATTCTGTTTGGACATGTTTTGGAGCATGCAGGAGTTTCACTAATTCAGACATACTCTGATGAGGGTTGTGGCTTTATTCATTCTGTTGGCTCTTACCTAACTAGTAGATTACAGTAACAAAGATCAGTTTCCCAACAGGTGAATCTAGCTTTGCAAGTTTATAAAAAATAATTAATTCCTTCAGTTTTCATTGAAAAGTTGAATTAAAATTCTCATATGTAACTGAATGTGTTGGGCTGGCATAGTTTCATTTTCTGCATTGACTTAGCTGTATTTGTGTGTTTATTTTATTGAACCAGTAGAACTGTGTATTGTACAAGCTGCGTTGGTGCCAAGAGAATGTTTCCAAGAAGTTGTTTAATCTCTGAACAAGTCTGCTTTCAAACTGGGTACTGCACCTCTTGCCAGGCTGCAGCATTGGGTTAGAGCAGCTTAGCAATGACACTGGTGGTGTTTGAAAAGCATCCTGACTCAAATCAGCTGGAGCTGTTGGACAGGGTACTTAAGTATGCCAGTATTTTTTTAACATCATCAGAAAAGGACTTTCCTTTTTTATTGGTCTCCAGAGGCCATCAGCACTTTTTCACCCTAATAGAAATTTGTTTAGCACCAAGGCAGATTTGCTGTCTTTGCAATTTTCCCAGCCTCAGTTGGCTTCTGTTGCAAAAGGCAGAGCTCAGTGTCAAACCTATGTATTTTTGGAAGATCTCAAAGCACTGCCTAGTCATATGCCACATAATGTGGACATATATATTGCACAGAGGTATGTTCTTGATCATACTTTTGTTATGAGTTCCGAAGAAAATATTAAAGCAGGACTGTTTTGTGATCTGTTCTAAAAGTATTTCTGAAGGAGAGAAGGGACATTCTTCTCTCTCTGTGTGGACAGCATACCAGATATGAAGCTAGTATATCATTCTGTTTTCTAAACAGAAAATTAGAGAGCTGTCTCTACTACTTGCATGATGTTTTGGGGAAATCTTGCAACCAAAGAATCTGTCTTTTATTCCAAAATCCAAACTCCAGATATAATTATGGAGAAAAGGGCTGAGGAAGCAAAGCTGGCCTGTTTTGTTTTGATTGGACTAAAAGTTTAGGCTTAAGTTCTCTGTGGTCGGGAGGCTGAGATTAAAGGGTCTGTAATTAGATTCAATACTCCATGTGTCTTAATGCCCAGAAAGGCCAAACCCTGTCTGCATGCAATGGTAGTTGCCAGGATCATCAAAAATAGTTCATAGATGCAAGTGAAAAGGCAATTATACATGCTTTGTGAAATAGTTTGTTCTTACTTGCTCTGTCTTGTTTCTGTGTAAAGAAAGGATAGGAAATCCCTCAAGCATCATGAAAACAAGTATGACTTGAGGCTGAAAATAAATAGTTTCACTTCCAGAAACAGATTGCTAAGTTCCTGTAGGTAGTCCTCAATATTCCAGTCATGTTTCAGTAGTTTTCCCTTTGATCCTCCTGTTTTCCTCATGTTGCAGATAATTGAATCTAAAGCAAAACAGGTGAGTAGATAGCTCCATTTTTATGTGTGTGTGTTAACAGGGAATGTTTCTGCCACACAGTCACAAGAGATCAGGTGCATCTTCGGGTTAGTGCTTCATACCACATAATGATGAAGGGCTTTGTTTCACGAGTTTCCTGGTTGAGGTTAATAGTAATGAGCAAAGTGAAGCATTTGTTTGCCTGAGGTAGCAGTTGAGTTTGGTGGTCTGCGATGGTCCCTGAGGGTGCCACCCTTCCTTCCCCTCTGCCAGGAGCTCTGCTCAGGACTCTGCTCTCAGTGCTCTTCTCTTTTACAGGCAAGTTAAAGATCAGAATAAGAAGGTAGCCAATCTGAAGCACAAAGAACAAGTGGAGAAAAAGAAGAGTGCCCAGATGCTGGAGGAGGCCAGGAGACGAGAGGATAACCTCAATGACAGCTCCCAACAGCTTCAGGTAACGTGGGCATTGACAGAGTGCCAATCAGCCAGGCTTGGCTACCTGTCTCTCTGCTGTGCCTCCTGCTCTGTGTTCACAGCTGTCACCTCAGAAACTCACTGATTGTTTCAAAGAACACATTGTGTTCACAGCTGTCACCTCAGAAACTTCCACTGATTGTTTCAAAGAACACACCTATCCTAGAGCACTTCCAAGAAAACAGCCTCTCTAAGTTGCCTTCATAGCTTACTCCATTTTCATAGGAGGAAAAAGTAGTTGTGACTGTCAAGTCAATTATAAAGTGCATTGTTGAAATAATTTTAGCAGCTTTGTATTGAGATTGGTGTGGCAATTTCTTTCTTCTCTGCTCTTCTAACAGCCTTTGTCTTTCACTCTCTCGTGTATTTTCCCAGCTGGTTTAACTTACATTTGTGCCTTTTCTTCAGCAAATGAAAGCTAATCAAGTGAGTATTCTTAGAGCAAACTGAAATGATTGTGGGGTGACTGGAGGACCATGTTTTCTGTGTGCGCTCGTCTTTGTTTGGCAGTGAAGTCCTGCTTTACCTCAGGAATTCTGGGTATGCTTCCTAGTCAGTTTGCTGCATTTCTGAACTGATACCATGCTGCACCCCACAGAATTATGTGGTGGCCTCAGATCTGCCTAGGCAGAAGGGAGTCACAGGAAGAGAGCAGGTCTTAAGTAAGAGAGCTAATCTCAACATGTGCTGCATGTTGAGATTAGCTGTAGATGGTTCATCAAATGGTAAGTTTTCAATTTCAGAAGAATGTTAAACTGTTGGCATGAGGTAAAGCATAGGCACCACAAAGCTAAGTGTGGAGCTAATAGATGTTTTCCCTGTGATTTCTTTAGTTTATATTAACTTTCCTTGTAGCGAATGAGAATGCAAAGGGAAATCATCCTTAAGGTGTTTTACACCTTTCCTAGGTGTTTTCCTTTGTTATCCCAGTTTAAATCCTGTTTCCTGGTACCAGCTACATATCTTCATACACCTGCACTGAAGACACAGAATACATCCTAAGAGTTCACTAGCAAAGATAAGTTCTCTCCTTACCTCAAAGCAGATAGTTGTTTATTCTGTTTTGTGGGATTCCAGGGGGATGTTTCCAGCCTGAACTTTGGGAGAGCCCCAGAAACACATGGCCATGTGGAGTGTTCCCAAATGCTCTGTTTTGTGGCTTTCCCCCTCAATTCCAGACCTGTATGTGCAGGGCACTGAAGTAATTCAGTTCCAAGTATATGACAATTGTTTTGTAACTGCAAACCTTTGTAGAATGGGTGTTGTGGCTGTAGTGCTGTGGCATTTCACCAGGCTCTCCTGATGTGGCAGCTCAGTTTAAATAACACTGTCCTTCTGGATTAGCCAAGGGTCTTTAGAAATTCCTAAGACTAATAGAGTACTTGGTCAGATTTCTGACCTGCGTTTGAGTAAGTCTGTGTTTGAAGTTTGAAGACAGCTGGTACCTGCCACTTGCCTTGCAGTTCAGTGGATGGTTTATTTATCCACAGGACCATCCTCTCTCTCTGGTTTTATGTAGCACTTTTAGTTTTAAAAGGTATGGCTTTCTCTTCTGGATTTTTTCCCTCTACAATTATTCTTTGTCTTTTCGCTTTTCTTTCTCCTTCACAAATGTAATGCACTGGGAAAAGCCTGAAATTCATTTTCTCTCTGCTTTTCTTTGCATACTAAAACCATTCATTTTTTTTTAAAGAAACAATAAGCTGAGTAAGGTGTTTGTACTATACCCGTAGCAATGGACAGAGAGCAATATTTTGGTTATTCATAACTGTAAGTCCTGTTTAAAAGTATTTAACACCAGTTTCTGATACTCCAAAGAGATGGTGGCAGCAGAGAGGCAGCTTTTGCTCAGAAACAAGGTGACAAAAAATGGTACTGCCTTATATCAGTTCTCTAAGAATGTATAGCTGGTCTTGCAATTTCTTATCCAATTCTTAGCTTATAAAGTGTTTTAAGTAGTAGAGAGATCATAGATATAAAACTATAAATAGCACAGAAAGCATAATTTTACACTAAATCTTTCCCGTTTTTAAATTTCAAAGTAACAACCAAATAGAAACAACCAATTGTGTATTTGAGCGAAGCCAAGTTTGAGATTTTTCTCCTTTTCTCCAGTGTTACTTTGTTGTAGGTTTGTGGTCTAATAGGGAAGCTAAAATTGAGAATAAAGATGTCAAAGTGTATAATTAAAATTATATCTTTTTTCATGCAGGTTTTCTCTATAAAGTAGTACATGCTTTTTTTCACTTTGCTTACATTTTATTCTGCAGTGGTGTCTGTTGCTGTCTGTCTAATTATGTGCAAGTACTTCTGAGGTTGAAAATAGATATTATTAAATGCATGGAAGAATTTAAGATTGAAGTGCAATGTGATAGTCCACACTGAAATGTGCAGGTTATCACAGTGTTAATGGTACTTGATTTTCCCTGGTGCCTTTCCTGCTCTTGTGAACCTAATTGTCCTGTTTGGGTGGGCTCGATTTTGGAGAGCCTTTCCCTGTATTCAGCACAAGGCTGAAGGGAATGCTTTCATTCACAGATGAAAAAGGTCTGTATGGTCTAATGAAAATATCAGGCTAAGGTAAAATATGGAGTGTTTAATGACAAGTGACAGGTTCAATATAAACTCTTTCCTTTAGAAGAGCCCTCTGCTTACAGCCTCCCTCTCTCAGGGTTGCAGCGTTTTGGTTTCCTGGAAGTCAGATTTACCCAGGACCACATTTCAGTTTGTTGGTTATGGAGACCTGTCTTCTTCCTGGGCTCTGAAGGGCACTGCCTGCTAATCAGTTGAAAAGGAATTAAACCTGAGAGAGCTGGAGATTTTTTTTTTGATGCAACCATTGTTGGCTTTGGGGTCAGGACACACAAGCACTAATTTCAGATAATTTTGGTCATGGTGGTTTTGGCTGGAATTAATAATAAGACATTATGAAATGCTTAAAAATATATGATCTGCATGTTCTTGGGTTGACTGTCTGCAGTGCAGGCAAACAAACCTGCTCCGAGCACAGTCCTCTCCTCCTCACTCCCTCACTAACAGACATGTGGTTTCTTTCTTCCTCAGTCCAGTAACAGAATGTTCGTTTATCCAGAGAGCCCTGATGATGGAAGTTGGGTATTTTGGGGGTGGGGGAAGAATGAAAACCATAATGTCTCAATTCTAGTGAGATGGATGGCTTTCCAAATTTGTCTTTTCCTCCCGGGCTCCTTAAACCACGGCTCTCCAGAGAGCTGAGAGGTTAACGAGTGTCTGGTCTATAAGCAGGATAAAAAAAAGCCAACAAGCTGTTGGGCTGGAGTAGAGAATTTTTGCTTCAAGTAACTAAAGCTTGGCTATTATGAGAAAGAACTGATGTGCTTTCTAGTCCTGAGGAGGTAACATTTACTGAATTTTCACTGTATTTGAGTGGGCACTTTTGGCTGACAGCTGGAAGGTAGTGTGCAGATTTCCTTGTTCCATCACTCTTGCATCCTCCAGAGTTTTCAGGATGAATTTTCAGAGTAGCTGTGGTGTGGATTTGTGTACTATTGGCTCTGTGTTGCAGCAGCTATCCATCAGTCTCTAATTGCTGCTGCCAAACTGTATGTCTAGAAGCTGTATAAAATATATTTGAGTGCTTTAATGAACAACTGTAAAAAGCAGGTAAACTTATTAGTTCTTTTTGCACACTCAAGCGTAGATAATTTAATGTATATTCCTAAACCAAGAATTACAGATGCAAGTATGTATTGTTTGTTTCTTGTGATTATGTATTTCTTTTAGTGTATTAGTAAAAACTCTCCTCCTAGTGGAAAGAACTGAATTTTCAATCCAAACTAATATGCAGCTTTATGTTCAGTAATGCTTTTACTGGGATCTGGGCAGAACCCAATGCAATGGATGCATAGACAAATACCTTCTGCTCAAATGAACCTTCTGAGTTCATTAGATACCAGCCTCAATGCCCCAGGCCTGCCAGCAGTTACGAGGAAATGGGCAGTGCCCTTAACAACATGCTGCAGCTGTTGGTCAGCCCCAAGCAGGCCGTTGGACTGGGTGGTCATTGGAGGTCACATCCAGCTGAAAGAGTCTGTTCTGGTTCACTGTTTGTCACGAGGCACTGGAGCATGTCTACAGTCACTGTCAACATTCCAAAACCCAGTGAAGCCCAGTACATCTGGTCTGACATTACTGAAGAATTTCCTCTTGATGTGCCGCGATTGGATCTTGAGGGTGGAGTGACTGAAGGTTTTTCATCTGATCTGTTGATGGTCATACTATGCCATGATGAAAGTAATGTCTTGTTGTCTTTCAGCTATTAGTAAAGCGAACTTGTGCTTTCTTAATTAATCTAAGAACTTGCTTTTGGACAACAAGTACAGAACTTCTGAAGAAACGGTTTCCATAAAGTTTCCATAAAGAAATGGAAAAAACCTCAAAGTTCAAGATTTTCTCCATAATTCTCTAGGCATCATCAACTTTGAAGCAAATTGGTTATGGGAGTTAAATGGCTCTAGGTGTTTTCCTGGGATAAGTGAATTTCACGTGCAGAGCTCCTGGCCAATTTCTCTTCCATCTAGACCACTGTCATATCAGATTCCAGCCTTGCCTGCCAGATAAGTGGAGTGTCCAACTCATGGCCTGTGAAACTGTGAGATTTCAGCCTGGCAGAAATCTATTCTTGCATCTGCAGGATTTATTCCAGAGAACAGTCTGACATCTCGGACATGTATTTCCTCATTGAGCTCAGATCCACCTTTGGGAATTACTGAGGTCAAAATGTTCTTTTTCTCTCTTCCTCTCCCAGTACTTTTTAGACATGAATTACATCATGGAGAAGTTTTGGCCTCCCTGTCCCTGGATACCTCTGTGTGCTGCCCAGCCTTGGAGGTGTTAGCACCTACGCAAATGGCTGAAATTCCACTTGGTGCTCTATTCAGTTCTAGGTCATCCTCCTGCTGTCCTCTAGGGCAGAACTCATGGCATAAATCACTGAAAGGATAGGAATGCACTTTGCAATTCATTTTTTAAGAGAGTTGTTAGCGTTTTTTGAAAGGAGAAGTTTTTCTTGTCAGTCACCATAGAGGATGAAGCTTAACACTGTTGCATGCTCTTAATGTTAGGCTAAATGTGGGGCTGAGTTCAGAGGTGATGTGAATCTGTTTTTCACTCTCTGTCTCACAGTGTTATATGGGACTTTGATTAATGAAAATGCAGCGAGTATGAACAAATGGAGATGTTTTTCACTCTCTGTCTCACAGTGTTTTATGGGACTTTGGTTAATGAAAATGCAGCTAGTATGAACAAATGGAGGCTCTAAGGAACACTCATCTGATAAAATCTACATGGAATAAATGTATGCAAATTTTCTCTCTTACTTGATTTGGGCTAAATGCATTGTTAGCTAGTCCAGCTCCTCCTTTCAGAGATTCTGTGACAGCTGGCTGTGCACCAGAACACAGGACATACGTATGCAGAGGAGACATCAATATGCATCATGATTAGTTAGTGATGTAGTATTCCAGTAGGAATTTTAATTCCCATTTCTTTCCAGAAAATTCAATGTTCCACAGACATTGCATTCTGGATGTGTTTGATTGCATTCTGTATGTATTTGGAGGGTTGTGATTTCGGCACAGTGTGTTGCAGTTGCTGTAGATGTATGCAAAGATTTAACCCTGGCAGCTGCTTCAAGAAGAACTAGACCTTGTTCTCATCATGTCATAACTCTCTGTCAGGAGAGCTTTTCTGAACTTTCCTGGGTATCTGGGAGATGTTTCAAAATTGCTTTTTGTCACTTAAAATGAGGGAAGTTTCTTGAGGAGAGGCAGGGAAGAATTAATTTGAATTGTAGCATTTTGGAGAGGAATTAAAAATTCATAATTAAGCATTCCTGGGTGCATCTCCTTTTATGACACACATAATGCGTGGATGATGGAGAGACAGCCTCACTTCATGCTTTGTTATATGTGTGAAGTAACGTAGAGTTTATAGACAAGACTCAGTTATTCTTCATTTGCATCTACAGAAAGTAAACTTGAAGAGACCTGACATTTGAAATGGGTATGCATATCCCTGGATAGACACTTAGCCATATGCTCTATCTGTTTTCACTTTGTGGTTTGGTTTACCATGCATTTATTGTGTTCAGGTTGGGTGTATTCACTGCCTTCACACCTTTAAAATGATGAACCATTTGACTCTGTCTTCTTAGACAACGTAAAAATGCTCTACGGTTTTGAACAGACAGCTGGGAAAATGGAGAAGTCACTATTTACAACTGGCATTAGGCAGCCTCCCAGTTACCCCAGGATTTCCTTTAACTGCAGGTTGAGATTTGTAGTGAGAGAAAGGCATTCTATGGCCTGAGAGCTTCTAACAGGGGAAAGAGGACTCCCTACGTCCTACCGTTTTTCTGTGATCCATCAGGAGCATAATTCCCCAGGCACACTTTCACCCAGTCTTTTCTGCAGGAACATGATGTGTGAGTGGAAGGTGAGACCTGCTGTGTGTACTCTTGGCTGTCTGGCACAGAGCAGGGTTGGTACCTTTATGGTATGCCAGAAACTAAGTGCAGTGAGGGCTGGAGAGCTGAACCTTTGCCAACAGCCTTAACCACTAGATGCTTTCTGCATAGGGTTTTTTTTCCAAGATTCGTATCTGAGTTCAAACTGCTTTTCCTACAAACTGTCAGAGAGATTAATGGAACTGTTGACAACACGGTGTGGTTCCTGTGAGGAGGTCTCTCCTGAGAGTAGAAAGCATCAAGGGCCAGATTTAAGCAAAACAATGGGAGCACATTCAAGGGGAAGAAGAGCTCTCTTTTCATTTTGGTGTCTTGTTTCATGAGCCTGAGAAATGGCAATAAATTTGCATTTTTTCCTTCTTCTGAATTCTTTCTCTCTCACACAAGCTTTTGTTTTTTACTTGCTGTGTTGAAAGTGGTTTCTAACTCATCTTTCCCAAAGAATAAAAATGCCCAATTGCCACAACTCATTTCATAGTCTCATTGTTTAATAAAATTGCTATTCTGCTTTATTCTTCTTCTGCACAATACAAAAGGAAAGGAAGATGGGGTGATGATAGGGACCTGAAGACAGACAGAATTCAGAGTATATCTAAAAAACTAATAGACATGGATTTGGGTTTGAGTTCTATACCTGTGGCAACAAATGCTTAAGCATTTCCTTACAAAATTTCAAATAGTAATAAGCCTAAGTTCATCTTAATTCAGTATTGTTCTTTAATCTTGCTTGCTAAGATGTCCAAATTGCTGTCACCCTTAAACTATTCCTTTTTTTCCATATGGAAATAAGCCTGTTCTGTCTTCAATTAGCACTTTTCCTATTAAATTTTTCTTTTTGTCTAAAATTTACGTGTTCTGAGCGTGTATCGGAACAACTCTTAGTGTGTTATGCAAGTCTTAGCTGGGATTGAGGCTTAGAGAAATCGTGTTCAGAACTGACAGGAGGTTGTAAAATACTAAAAGTCAGCACCAATCCTTTCAGCTCTTGAGTTTGGTTTGATGTACACTCAGATCTCAGTGCAGGTGGTGGGAAAAGCAAACTATATTGGTATCACTTAGTCTCTTACTGAGGATGATCAGGAGGATTTTCTCTTCAGCAAGTTTTCACCAGGATTTCTTTTTTCTCCCGTTTTCCTTCCCTTTCATTTAAATGAGACCATTTGTAGAAATGGATGTGTATCTGGGTGTTGCCTCTTGTTAGAGTTGATCTATTTCTTTTCCAGTTTTCATGGGTGTGGGTGGTTTTTTTCCCACGTCAATATGTTTTGCTGTGCATCCTTCCCATGTACAGAAGAGCATGTGTTTTTGTCAGCAGCATCATTTGGAGTCCTGCCTCTCTCTTGAGTATTCTCCTCCATTGCAGCAGTGATCCTCAAGGGACAGTATTGTTGGAACACCGCTCCGTTTTCTATCTTTCTGTTTCCTAAAGAGCCTCACTGCCCATTTCTCATAAATGGGTGGCTTCATTATGGGGTTTTTCACTCTACTAATTTTCATGTACTGTTTAAATTGTATTCATCATGTCTAGAAATAATTTTTAGCCATTTTTTCTTTTTCCAGTAAATATATTTTTCTTTTTGCAACTGATGATCCTACACGTGTTGTAGGTGTCACATCTTCCGTTGCGGTACTCGGAGAAGAGCTGCTCGTCACCTTCTTCTGTTCCCTGTTGTTCTCCATGCAGGATGTGCAGTGCTGTGGCCAGCTTGCTTGCACTTCCCTCTCAGCTCCTAGTGGAGTTCAATTCTTCTACTGCAGTCTTTTTCCTTTTGTCTCTTGCAGTGATTTTTCTGCATTTATGCAACTTGTCAGGCTTGGATTCCAATCCATGTGTCTTCCTTGGCAGATACAATTCTCCGGAAGTTGACGTATGTTTTCCTAATGACATAATCATCATGTATCTCATGTCTGATCTCTCCAAAGATGAGGAAATGTTCATCAAGGAGCTCCTGCTTGGCAGTTTATACCTCAGACTGTCCCTTTCATTCAGGAATTCATGACATACATGGTTGCTGTACTTATGAAAAATCCCTTTTCAGCTCCCTCCGTGGGAAACAGGGACTTCATAGAAACCTCATATAAACCTACTTGGGTATACTCAGCTTCTGCCTAGGCAAAGAGAGGTTTCTCCATCACAGGTACCCCCCATACTTTAGTTCTTTTACCAGTTGAGCTGTATGCAGCCAGCATCAGCATTTGGAGCTTTTCTAACTCCACTGTTTGCTCATGCCCAGCATTATATATAGTAGCAGCTCTACAGCTCTTTACATGTTAGTTTGCCTCCTTTAATTTATTTCAGAATCTATAGTATTGGATCTGTGTTTATTTGTGGTTTATGCTATGTCTTGGTACCAAGCTGTACACTACCCTAAAGGTATTTCTTTCTTCAGGAATTTCTCTTCTTTTATTCTACTCTTCAAGGCAATATATTTTGGGGTGTTTTTTTATATTGCCATCTTCTTCAGGAAATGATAATGAATACAGAGAGAAACAATTCACTGTGGACAGTTCTTGCTTTGGATGAGTTGTGTGAGGACCCCAAACACTCTGAGCTAGATTCTGTGATAACTACCAGTTGGGTTATCTACCAGAGTGTTTGGCCTTCAGCACTTTCCCAATGTATATTTTTTGAAAACCCTTAAGTGTTGTCTCCTCAGTGTAACAGGTATTTCTCCATTTAGGAGTGACAATTTTGCATACTTTTCTTGTTCAGTGACTTCCTCAAGTAGCTGATCATCGTGTGGAACCAAATGAATGAGATACACCATGCTCAGCTGAGCTCTCTTTGCTCTTGAAATCAAATGAAACTGTAAAACCTCCTTTTGGTCTAGTGGGAGGTATTGTATATTGCATTGTATTCCACATTGTATATTCTCTTAAAGCTTCTGGACCTTCTTAAAAAGATTTGCACATTTTGCAGGTATTTTTTAGAGAAAAACAGGCATTAATTAACAAACTGATTTTTTCCCCTTCAATTGTCCTCTTCTGAAGAGTAGCTTAATGTTGGCGTAGCAGCTTTCCTTCTGGCTTCAGCACTGCCATAGTGCAACCAACACTGCAGAAATCCACCTTCAGTAATTCAGTGCGAGTCTTTTGGCATCTTTTGGTAGATTTCTGAGGTGGCAAACCAGAAGTCCTCAGTGATGGGCAGACTGCAGTGGAACCAACTTTATGGGAGATTTTGAAAAATCTTGGAAATCTATTTCACTTTTCTGTAGTAATTGCCCAGCCTGCATTCAGAGCTGCCTTTAATCAGGCCCTCATATTTTTAACTGGGAAAAAACCCAAACGTTTGTAGATAAGCTGCCTCCTGTTGTTGGTGAAGTTTGCTGTCTCGATAGGTAAATGGCTGTATCCAGGAGGAAGATTTAAGTAGTGCTTGAGGCAGCTGACAGTCCTGAATTCCCATGTTCCTCTTATCCAGTGGAAGGTCAATTCACAAAGAAGCATTTTTCTCTCTAAGGAGATTTTTATTTAATCTAGAGTGGACTGAGGTCATGATCATTAGATTCTTTATCTAGGTCGTGGCTTCTTGAGGAAATGCATGGTAAGAAAAAGCAATAGCTCACAGGAATAAGGGCTTGTAACCATAGGATCATAGTATGTTAAGGGATTGGAATGGACCTTACAGATCATCTAGTCCCAACCCCTGCCCTGGGCAGGGACACCTCACTAGATGAGGTTGCTCAAGGCTCATCCAACCTGGCTGTGAACACTGCCAGGGTTGGGGCAGCCACAGCCTCCCTGGGCACCCTGGGACAGGCTCTCACCACCAGAACAGGGAAAACGTCTTCCTAATATCTACCCTAAATTTCCACTTTCAGTTTATCCCCATTACTCTTTGTCCTGTCCCTGCAGTTCCTAACACAGATCCCTCTGCAGCTTCCCTGGGGCCCCTTCAACTTCTGGAAGGTGCTGTGAAGTCTCCTCACAACCTTCTCTGATGTAATCATGGTGTAATTATTTCACTTTTTAAGAAGTAATTGATTCCTTGTGCAAAACACTCCCAGTATTGTGTTCTTCCCTTCTGGTCTATGGAAGTGCACA
>NW_008690745.1:31378-36377 GCF_000695815.1 Acanthisitta chloris | reverse complement strand
TCCCTACCTGGGTGATGATCCAGTCCTAGGAATACTTTTAACAGTTAGAAGAAGCATTTCATTGCCCTCTCAAAGTGTTAACTAGTCTTTCCCAAGACTTGACTAGAAAAATCCACCTTAATTCCAAGACTGAAATTAGGCCATAAAGATCTTTGTGAGTCTAGTTCAAGGCCCAGTTCTCAGATTTAATGGAACCTGAATGCCTCGATGAAAGCATGTATCCTATTTCATGCACTGCCATGAAACTTCATGTCAGATGACACATCACAGGACTGCAGGATAGATTAAACTGATACATCATTTTAGCATCCCTCACTTGGCCATCCTACCACTTCCTTCCTGAAGTGGAAGGAAAAGCCCAGAAATGTGTGTCAGTCACACCTCCCTTTCCTTTCAGCTTTTCAGACAGGCATGTATGGAATGAGTTTCACATACGAATCAGCAACTGGATCACAGTGTGGGCAGCAAAGGTTTGTATTGTGCCTGAACTCTTGGCACTCCTGCAGTGTCAGATGGGTTTTTCATTCTCTGTGTGCTGCCAGCAGTGAGCATAAGGGCAGAGCTATCTTCTCTGTCCCAGTGTCACTCCGTGTCTGTCGTGCAGTCCTTGCACGTGGGATGCAGGAGGAAAGGGAGGGAGGGAGGGTCACAGAGATATTTAGGTATCTTGAAGAATGCAGTTCCTGCACAGGTGAGTGATTTTGTTTGTCTTTCTGAGTAGTTATCTGTAGAAGCTTCATGCAAGGAGCCTGTCACTGTTTATCACTCTGCAATTTCAGCAGGGAGATAAAGTTGCCCTCAGTGTGATGCTCAACTCCACGATTGCTTCAGGGGATAAGTCACTGCAGGAAAAAATTGCCCTCAGTGTGATGCTCAACTCCACTATTGCATCAGGGGATAAGTCACTGCAGGAAAAGTGTTATAACTGTAGTTAGAATTGACAGAAGTTTTTCTCCAGAGTTTAGTGCTTATCACAATAAAGCTAGAAAATTCCATGTAACTCCAGAGAGGAAAGCAGCAGCAGCACAGGTTGAAGCTCAGCATGAGCCTGTCATATTTCAGAGCTCAGAGCCAAACAACTGGGAAAATGTGCTGGTACATTAAAAGGCAAATGTGGGATAACTTCTATTTACTTTGTCTCTATTAGTATGAAACAGCAGCTTGTATTTGGAAAATAATAGTTCAAATGCTAATTAATTGGTCATAATCAAAGAGCAGGAAACAAAATAATTCTTTAGAAATGTTTTGAGGAGTGTCCTGCACTAGTGGAGGTGTTTCCTGGCCAAGCAACAGTCTAATGCTCCTGCCAGGCACTGGTGTGGGTTTGTAAGGTGGTCACACACACCCTGACACCATTAGAGAGTAAAATTGCACATCTTTTTAACTAGTTTTGCCTGAGATGGAAAGCGAAAAGTTCGAACTGGTCTCTCCTTACTAGGTGGGTTATTAGTCTTAGCCTGAAGTTGAAAGTTGTCACTTCTCAGCATTTCATTCTAAGCCAACACTGGAGTTTTTAACTGGCACCTTCTATTGCAGATGTAAAAGTTGCTGTGTTATTTTAGGAGTAGTAATTATATATGAATGTAGATTTTTCAAATGCAGGTAATGTGGCATTGTATTGATGAGTTTTGATATCACCAATTTTTCTTCTTCCTGTCCCTCAAGAGTTCACCTGTCTGCATTGAGGCCTGTGTGGTGTCATGGGCAATGCAGTGTTGAATTCTCCTTTGAAATGTTTGCCTGGAACTAAGAGTAACTGTGTGTTACAATGCTTTATTCTGCATTCTGATTTTAAAGGAGTTTCCATTTCACATGCAGCTGTTCAAATGTGCAATTCCTGCTCCTGTTATTTGACACAGAGAGCAGCACATCCACTTGGCACACATTAAGAAGTAAAGTTCATACTTGCTGTGCAATGCAGATAGGCAAGTAAATAGTTTTCCATGTCTGGCACAGTCAGTATTCTGTGCTGAGTTTTTTGTAACCTTGTTATTCATCTTTTTGGTGAGATTTTGTTTAGGCTAATCATCACCATAAAGTAGTTATGGAAGGTGTTATCAGTGGTTCAAAAACTATGGATACATGTTCTGCAACTCCTGGTTTTGAAATGAACCTCCCTTTGTTTCTTTGGAAATCAGCAATTACTTTCCTTGTGAATCCACTTCAGAATTTAACCATCAGCAGAAACCTCTCTGCCTGCAGAGCCTAACAGCAGCTGTGCCTGTGCTTGTGGTTGAACACCAGTGTTCCTCTTCTGGGATGCCAGGTGTCCTGCACTGCTCTGGTACAAAGTTTGGCATCTCTGCTGGAACACTCTCATTGAAATTGCAGTTCTGAGACTGTCAGAAATGGTGCTCACACAGCAAGTATCCGCAGGGATGTGTCCCAAGCCCTAGAAAGCAGGAATAAAGGAATAAGTCAGGTTCATTCTTCAAACCTCAACGACTATTTTTCCAGTATGAAAATTTCAAGGTCAATTTTTTTTTCCAAGTCATTCTTCTTTTTCCTTATTCTTTATATGGTATGAAGCACTTTCAGAGAAACAGTGGAAAATTTCAGTCCTAAATACAAAAGGACAGAAGCCAAAGGGGTAAATTAGACAAAAAGCAAAGTGCAAACAAAGGAAAACATTTTTGGTTCTTCCAGTGCTGCTGAGATGGCTCAAAAGCCAAGTCTTAACTTCAATATGCATTAATAGCTCATCTGATCTGAGGTGATCTAAACCCATCTGCATGACAAGAAGTGCAGAAATATTCTATCAGGCTGCTCACTGTGGTGGATCTGTGGAGCAGCTGTGGCCCCAGATGTTGGTATATACCTGTCAGGACAGCCTGCCATTGTTTGTGTGTGTTTTTAAGTTACATTGCTTGTGTATACCAATAAACCAGTATATTTTCTGAGAAGCAATACAGTTCTCTTCAGGGCTCTGTGAACATGTGTGGAGCATCTGAACTCGTGACTGTGAAGATGCTCTTAATCAAAGAACAAATTTTAGGGAGTCTTCATACCTGAATGTCTTATATTCAGGCAGCCTAGATGGATCCTTTGTATTGCCTAGAGAGGTTTTGATGAAAACCTTCCTTAAAGACTTAATCTCTACAATGGAAAAGTCTGTTGGGTTCATGTTTGCTTTTCTCTCCCTTAACCTGGAAATGTGAAATTCCAGACTGCAGTGCTGTGTTTCCCTTCTTCCCACACCTGCTGCTGAGTGTGTGAGCCGACGGGCAATGCTGCCTTCCTGCCAACTCTGGCTCCTGTGCTTCCTCAGAACTGCTTACTAATCCTTATTTGCCATCCTTGCTTATCTCCTCTGTCCAATCTCTCAGGACTGTGCTCTGTCCAAAATTGAGGGCAATCACTCTTGCTTTGAGGTCCTGCTTTGCCTGCTTTCTCCTTCTCTTTACTGTAATCTTACTCTTACTCTTGCATCCCTTCATCTTTCTCTCCCTTGTGTGAAGATGATTTGCCTGCAGTTGCACCTTGGGAGGGAGAAACACATTTTGGTTGGCATAAAACTTGGTTGATTAAAAGGCTGTAGTTCTAAACAAGTCGACTTTACCTAGTCTTCCATCATTTTCCAGGACAATCTACGTAAAAAAGATGATCGGATTGAAGAATTGGAAGAGGCACTCAGAGAAAGTGTTCAGATAACTGCAGAGCGGGAAATGGTGCTAGCACAAGAGGAGTCAGCCAGGATCAATGCTGAGAAACAGGTCTGCAATCTTGTAAAGTCACTGGTAGTCCTCTTAGGAAAGTAACCAAACAATAAAGTGCTATTTTCCCTGCTTTACTGTGGAACACAGCTGGGCTTTTCTGGTGTTCCTGTATCTCTGTTCCAGCCTCAGGTAACAGAACTCATAAAGTCTGCAAAGCCTTCTTGCTAAGTTGTATTTCATAGGTAAGATTTTCTTGAAATTAAAATGAAATACGAGGTATCATGAACTTTAAAATACTGTTTGAAGTAGTAACTCTTCTGATCTGCCTTGCACGTGTAAGCTATCTTCCTGTGTGTAAGCAAACCTAGGTTCCCTCTGTTCTCCCCTGAATGTTTTTAAACATGATGGGTTTTATTAGTGTAGTTGTGTTTATGGACTACAGTCTCATTGCACTTTAGAAACAACTGGATCAAGTGACAAACCTCTTGGCTTGAGCCAAGAGACACACAGAAAATACACACTCATGTGTCAAAGCCACAGGTGTAAACTCTGACATGTGAATTGGTCGTGTGCCCTGATGAAATACTCCACAGGCTCATGTAGGTGCCTGAGCTTAACTCACCTAAGTAATCATCAAGAAAACATACCATAAGCAGTGTAGAAATCCATGAGATTTCGATGAAGCTGTTGAAGCAGAAGCTGAACCTGGCACTCTTCCTGTGCTTTTTGTGAACCTCTGCAGTGTTTTCACTGTTCCTTCCTTCCCTGTCATTAGCAGACAGGAGTGTTGGGTTGGCTGCATTGCAATGCAGAGATCTCCAGCTCTGTTTGTTATTTAACAGCTGTTCTGACTGAAACATTCAAAACACTTTGAGAGGGGTTTCTAACATGTATTCTCGTGTCACAGACTTTAATGAAAAGGAGATATAAATATCTCAGTAATAATCCAAGTTTTCAGGAAGAAAACAATTGTTTCTCTCAGGGCTAGGGTCAAGCTCAGCTGTTTGCTGATAGATGGATTGAGAGTAATTGTGGTTGCTGTCTCCTAAGATCCTGGACAGTGTTGTAAAATTCACTTTAAGAATTTCTTCTTTCCAAACTCCTTGTAGCCTTTAAAAAATGTGCATGAAATAGAAATGTTAACCTGGTAATGAATATCTCATCAAGGGTTATTGTAGCCTTTAAAAAATGTGCATGAAACAGAAATGTTAACCTGGTAATGAATATCGCATCAAGGATTGGAGCTCCTTGGAAGGATAACATACATCTGACAAAGGTGCAGATTCTGTGCTGAGACACAAAAGTAATCAAAATAGTATGTGATTTGATGCCAAGGAGGTCAC
>NW_008690745.1:16315-31361 GCF_000695815.1 Acanthisitta chloris | reverse complement strand
AAGAGAACATGTTTATGTTCTTTGAACACCCAGAAGCTGGTGAATAAAGAGCTGGAATTGGGTGTGCTATGTGAGGGATGAGACAAGCCAGGGAAATGCTCAGCCTGGAGGTCAATTAGCCATGAGGCTCAGTGAGACAGACTGAGAGGGGAGGGAGAGAGCCAAGGCAAGTCAGATTGGTGGAATATTGACAGGCAACAGCTTCATGAAAAAGAAATTAATTTGGATGTACTAGTGCATACAGAAGTAAGGAGGAGAGAGAATGATGGTTTGAAAGCAGCTGTGCTGGAAGAGGGAAGAGTTGACATCTGTCCTGTCACTGATGGACAGCAGTGTCTTACTCCAGCAGAAGAACTAAGCTGCCAGATGTGACCAATTGTGGTTTTAAAATATGACCAACAAGACAGCACAAAGGAAAAGGAGCTGGAGTGTCCTGTTCACTCAGCCCCAGGAGACCTGCTGTGCCTCAGTTTGTCCAGGAGGATTTTTTGTGCATCGGTTAAATGCAGCCAAGGAATAGAGTTCTGGCAAATGACTGTTTTTCCAAGGTGAGGAGGAGACTTCCCTTCCTATGTTTTCAGTGCATATTCCTTCGATTACTTTTAAAGAATGCCCCCTTTGTTTTATTATGTTCTGTGGAAGTGCTTTACAGGGTTGTGAAATACACCCTGAGATAACTACAGAGTTTTAAAATGCAAGGCTCTGTCTTCTATACACTCCATGGCAAATCCTTAGACTTCTACAAACAAGAGCTTAGGAACATTCTTAGACCAAGTGTGAGTGAGACATGTGATTTTTGAAATGCTGATGTTGTTAAAACTGATTATAATTTGCTTTTAATTGCATGCTTTTTCTTTCCTCTCTTTTGTTTATCTTGTTTTCTACCATTCTCCCACTTCACTGCCTGTCTGAAGCTGTTTAATGAGTCAGTGCATGAGGTCAACAGTTTTGGCTTTAGGTGGTTCAAGGTATGAGGAATCTCCTTTGTGTGTACCTCTGCCCCAGTGTTTAATGGTGTTGTTGTAGCCTTGTGTTGTGAACCTTCCCTCCATCATCTCCTGATCTATGGTGTTGTGCTGTGAAATAGGCTCCAGGTTTGATGGGCAGTGTCCATGAAGCTGCTCTGGATTTCATGGCTCTCAGATATCTGTTAGAGATTCAAATCTTGCTCTCTTTTATCCACTGTTTGAAAAAATACCCTGACAGTGTATATTAGGTGTGACAGTGGGTTAACTGTGGTGATGCACACTCTATGTATGGCAAGGTGCCTCTAGATGGCTAAAGCTTTCTGTTTATTTCAGGCTTTTTGACCTGTTCTTTCTTCCTTCTTTCACCAGAACAAAGCCAGGCACTCCCTCAGGAGCAGAGCAGGGTTGGGTTGGGCAGAGTTTTGTTACCCTCACTGTGTGACAGAACCCTGCCATGCAGGGAGCAGAGGAGACACTCTTGCATAGATGGAAAGACTTGAAAGTTCTTCGAGTTCTTTCTTTCTGATAATATTCACCTGGTTTTGTTGATGCAGCTGTTGAATCTTGTGTGTAAATATTACTGGGAATTCCTTACAGGGATTATCTATGGGGTTATGTACTCGTGTGGCTCATCCCACTAGTTCAGAGCTGTACGTGGAAAGTGTGTGGAAACTTCTTTTTAAGTACTCCCCGTAAGGCTGAAATTAGGATTTCTCAGATAAACACTTCTGCCATGAAGTTCTTTTTATTTGAGATGGCAAAACCAAGTGTAGGTTCAGGAACTATTTCTGCATTTACCAAACCTGAGTTTATTTTACAAAAGCTATTGTTATGTTCCTCAGGGAAAAAAAAAAACACATTACATATCTGGTTTTTCCTGCTCAGAATTACAGTGGTAGTTTTACTTCCCTAGGAGGAACTGCTGGAGGTCTTCTTTGACAAGAGGCCTTGTCTTGCTCACAAACATTCTTTCCCTGTCCTGGTGCCCCTTGCCATCCCTCCTGCCGCAGGACGCAGGAGGTTATCTGTGGCATGGATTTAGTCCTGATCAGCACCATTCCCAGGACAGTGAAAAGAATGAGACCCTTTTTGTGAACTAAAGTGAAACAGAATTCCAGGTCTGTGTCAGTCATTAGCTTCTTGTCTTGAGGAGCACAATATTTTGATTATTTCCATTCTGAGCCTTCCTCACTGGATGGGATAGTTCACAATGATACCTGTCATTTGCTCTTCCATTAGATCTCCACTCTGATTCTGCTTTAACTTTCTAGCATATTTTATTTAGCCAACATTTCTAAATACAGCAGATTTATCATATGTTGGGCCCTGTCCTGTCAAGTACCTTCTAAAAATGCAGAATTTAAAATACATACCTTATTTTGTTGAACATTCTGTTATTGAAATAGATCTGAAAGATTTTCTAACATATGTTTAGCACTGAAATTATTTCACAACACAAATTCTGAAGATCAAGTTACTTCCTACAGGTCTCTGGAAATGGAAAATAGTGGAATTTCTCATGAACCACTTACCTATAGGTATTTTCTGAGCACTGTAGAAATGTCAGAGTTCTGACTGCTCTGTAACAAATGCTTTCAATGAATGTTTTTGTCTCTTCTTCTGTATCTCCTATTGAGAAGTTTGATAGAGCAAGTGACTGGGGATCCAGGCAGTAACCCAAGGTTTGGTTTGGGGGTGAAGGTGCTTGAGCCTCATTGCTTCCCACTGGTTTTTCTAGCAGTTTACCTTTTCTTTGGCTGAGCTTCTCTCGAATATTTCCTGCAAAGTTCCTTTCTATAAAAGTCTGCCAAACTCCTTTTGGGTTTTGGGTGTATGTATATATGTACATGTCCAACGTAATTTGTGTATTTGATTCATACGAAGTAAAATTCTACACTGAAACCTCACATTTTAGTTTCTTTTACTGAAACACATTTTGAAGACATTTTTAAGTCAGTGTCAGCCCAAAGTATAGTCTTAACATTGTTTTTCAAGAGATATATTTTTCCTATTCTTTTGTCTGATTCTTTTCCTTTGGGATGGCTGAAGTTGACTGTCCACTGTGTCCTGAATGTGTTTGCAGTAATTTTCAGAAGCACTTGCTCTCCCTAGAGTGTCTTCTTTTCCCCAGGTATTTAAATGGATGACATAACCTCTTCCTTTAAAAATACACAGATTTGTCTGGAGTTGCACTCCCTGCATGGGAGAGGTAATGTGGTGTGTAATTCCTTCTGGAGTCAGTAATGTGCCTTTTCAGGTGTGGAATTCTGTCTTAGTTGTGTGCAGCTGTGCCAAGCTGGGGGCTTGGCAGGGGTTTTTTTTGCCTCCAGATGAGTACAATGAATAGGAAAAGAAATTTTGCATAAAAAATCATGCCCAAAGACTTTGAGCCAGAGATCTTTTTTCTAACATTATAGAGGAAAAAACTTTTCAATCTTTTAGAATTATAGAGTTGTGTAGGTTGAAAAATGACTCCGAGATTGTTGAGTCCAACCATTAACCGGAGACTGCCAGGTCCACCACTAACCCACGGCCCTAAGCATCACATCTACCTGGCTTTTAAATTCCTGCAGGGATGGTGGCTTTGTTTTCATTTAATTTGTTGCTCTCATTTAAGATTTCAAAGTGGTCAAAATTTGATGCCTTTCAGGGGAACTGGGGACACTGAAAGGATAATTAACCTCTGTGCAAAGTAGACACTGAGCATTTCTCCTTGTAAGTCACTTTTTTGTTTAGTGAACTGAGAAATGCTGATGGAAACTGTTACATATACATTTGGTGCAAGTGCTGATTTTAAGATCATTTGTCTGGATTTTTATCCCTTTTTATTGTTTAATAGATAAATACCAATTTCACATTATGCCTTTTATTTTAGTCAAGTATTCCAGACAAAGCTCTATCTTGGCATCTCTCTGCCTGTGCTATTATTTTCTCAAGCACCTACCTCTAGACAGGATTTTATTTGTGGTGGCTCAAGAGAAAATCAAATTCTTGCAGCTTTGCTTGCATTAATGCTTGCTTGGAATTGTAGGGACCCTAAGCAAATACTTGTGTTGATATTTGTTTAAGCTAGTCCTGTGCTTTTTTCAGTTTGAATTTCTCTTCCCGTTGCATTCTTTAATGTGATCTTAAATGCAAGTGGGATAAAATAATACATAGATGAGAGCATTAGAAAAGTTCATTAGACTTGAACATTGAAAAATGTATACTCTTTTTCTGATGCAATTCATTTTTTCCCCCAAAACCCAAGAAGCAAAGACATGATCCTCCTTCCCATACCATTCTCCTATACAGAAAAACACACAAGAGTTACAAACTGGAGGTTCATTACATTGAGGATGCCTCTTGGTTGGAAATGTTTCCTCCTCACACAAAAGCTTCCAGACTGTTGTGCTGCTGGTTACCATCAGATTCCTTCAAACCCTTCATGAATTTCAGCCTGAGTTCTGTTGGCTCCCTATGGAGGCATTGCTTTTTATTGATTGTGATTGGGTTCTGCTCTTTGCTTTCTGTTAACTACAATGCTAAAGATTTGCTTCCACAAGTTCCTGGAGGTGGAAACTTTCCTGAGCTTGCCAAGGAGACTGTGCTCCTTCAGTTAGCCACATGTTCAGCCTTCACGTGGCATCCCATGTGCTTCCATGTGTTTATGTTCATGATCCCTAATGTCTTTTGGGAACAGAGTGATAAAGTTGTATGTGGAATTAGCATAACGTTTTTCACTACTTGTAGTGAGTTAATATATCATCCCAGAGTTTTTCTCCTTGGAAAATCAATCTGTGCTGTATACATTGACACTCCTTGTTGTGCTATGTAGCACAGCATTAAATATTTACTGTGAATATTGTTCAGTTGTGTCTAAATTGTCTGCCATAGTGACATATCCTAGTTAGCCTGAAACTGCCTAACATGCAGCAAAATGGAACCAGCATGGTCTGCAGAAGGCTGGTAAAAAACTGCTGAAACCCTTGCACAATTAGTCTGACTTCTACCTTAGCAGCAGCCACAGAGTGGATGTAACCTAAAGAGGGTGAAGTTATTTTGATGATGGCCATGTGTGGTGTTGTGGCAGGAATACCATGGATTAACCATAGTTACGGAGAATTTTATTTGGTTGTAATAAATTGTGCTAAACAAGAGCACCCAAAGCTGTGTTAAATGTGTTGTGTTCCAGCATGTCTGGCTCTGTAGAGATTTTAAAAGATGATCAAAATCCAGATTTTTTGCAAGTGTGTTATTCCCAGTGACTGCTGCTGTGTTCCCAAGGGATGGGAGAGACTCGGTGCTAGCCACAGAAGATAAACATAAGGCAGTTTGCTAAGACTGTAGCTCCACGTAAAATAAACAAGGACAGCTTCCTTTGGGATGGCTGCAAGGGTTAAAAATCATCATGGGAATGTTTCATTGGATAGTGGCTCCACTGGAGGGAAGTGGAGAAACGGATTTGTAACATTTTCCAGCCTTCAGACACCAGTGACTACAGCAGGTTTCTTTCCTCAGTAGAAATCAGAATTCAGTTTTCACTTACTTTTTTCCCAGGCCTGACTGGAATATTTTGTATGTGTTAAGCAGAGATAATTACTGTTTCCTTCTCAAGAGCTCTCACCCCAGCAGTAGTCTGTTGCTTATTTATATGGCTTATGGCCCACACTGAGGAGATACAACTGTCAAAACTCCCTCCAAACCTCCTAACAGGACACAGCTGTGACTTAGTCAGTCCTGACATCCGACTGCTCAGGAGTTTTCTCTTCTCCAAACATCTGGGAATCCTGATTGCTCTTCCTGCATACAAAAGCTCAGTGCTCTCAGAGTAGCAGCAGTGATGGACCGCAGGCTGTGCACTCCTGGACAGACACTCCTGTTTCTGTTCCTGTGGCTTCTGCAGGAGGAACATGGTAATGTCAGATACCTGATCAGCCTAATATTAGTGCTCATCACTGCCCAGAGCCCTCCTGGAGACAGCAGGGAGCAATGCAGAGCATTAACTCCTTTTCATTATTAGATGCTATCTTTTATAATGGAGGTTTTTGTTGAGGACCAGCTCGTGGAAATAAGAGCCATCAGCTCTCTAAGTGTCTCGCTTTCACAGTGATAAGAAGAGCTGCATTCATCTGCAGTATCCTGCAGGTTTTCAGACCATAGGCTTTTGTTCTCCTTCCTTATCTTTCTCCTCTCTTTTTTCAGTGTAGGAACAGAACAGTGGCACCAGTTCTGTTAAGCCACCGAGACACTGTTTTATCAGGGACACTGAATGTATAAAATCCTGAACTAAAAACCAAAGGCACAAAGTCTGCCACAGTCCTCTCATGCTATACCCAGCTGCCCTTGGCCAAAGGTGTACTGTAAGCCTGGCACCCTCTTTGAGATGGAGGTAAATGTGATGTATAGAAACATCTGAATTATTGCACGCTGTTCTGCTGTGTTCAGTTCTGAATGTCTCTAGGTAACATCTTTAACTAAGGAATTCCAGCTGGTAAGAAAAAGAAGTTTTTCACTTGTCTGCATAGGACCTTATGGCAGTTTTCACTGACAGTGGCCACACAGGACAAGTGAAGCAGTTAGTGTCAGGAAGAATGCTTCCCTTTAGATGAACTTCTGAGTATCTTTATAGCGACTACAATTGCAGAACAAAAAGGAAGGTAAAGGGGCTTAATCCCTTATGTATCTGCTTCAGAAGGATTGGTGGTGGTCACTTGCCATGGTAGGGGGCCAGCAGCTGTGGTGCATTGCTCTGGCACCACAGGTAAGTGCTCACTCATGCCCTGCCAGGGAGTGAGAGAGGCTTGAATGGAGCCAGAGCTGCAGCCTGTGGGGAGACAGAGCCATTCTGCCTTACACCTTTCTGCTCTCAGTGGGACAGAGCTTCCAGCTGTTCTCCTGGTTCAGGGCTGTCCTTACCTTGCAAATCAGAAGTTACATTTGATTTTACTGAGGGAGAGGAAGATTTTTCCTGGTACTGTTTACCGACGTCTCTCATTTTGCTCTGAGATTTTTAGCTCTCCAAAGGCTATGCCTAACAGCTTTCCCAATTGCAAGTTGTTCCCTTAATTCAGACTAGCCACAATTTGAGTTGTGTCCTGGATATAGCCTTTGAGAGTAGCTTACAGCCACCTCACTGCTGTAACAGAAATGGGGCTATGATGAAACCATAATTCATTTCCCTCTTACTTTGTGTAAAGGTTTATTAGCATGTGATTTAAGCAAACCATCTGGTTCTTCTGACAGTCCAAGTTATGTCAGACTCAATGCTTTCTCCCTGTAATATGTTACTTGAGGCAGTTAAATTACATGCTTAAGTCCCAAGTCTGGCCTGTGCTTTTTCCATGTCTTAACATCTGTTCTAGGAAATTTTTTCTGGGATCCAAACAAGTTTATACGGAGCCAGAACTCTTGTCTTTGTCTTTCTTTTCACATCTATTTCTTTCCTTTCTCTGCAGTCTAATCAGTTCAACTAAGTAAAAGATAGTGCAGAAATTTGCTCTCCTTTTATCATTTCAGCAATGTGCACAGGGAAATGAAAACCAGCTTAAAAACTCAAGAGCTGTAGAAAAGTAGGAGACTGTTGTCCCAGAGAGTGAGTGACACTTTGTGACATATTCATTGAGTTTTTTCAGTCTTTGTAGCATTCTTTCTACAGACTTTTAATTGCATGACTTTTGGTTTTGCTGGCCTAATTCATTTTGGGCAAAAGTACAGACTTCTAGTACATTTTGTCTTATAATTTCTTGTTTATCCAAGAAATGTCTATGTTCAGAAAGCAAATAATTTTAAATCTACAAGTTAGCCTGCTGAGGTGGTTTTGAAAAGATCTTTAGTGATGGACTTGTATAGTGATCATGGAAAATGACTTGTGTTGGTATTTGTATTTGTATTCTCTAAAATTGCATCATTTTGTATTCTGCCTGGAACTTGAGACACAATGACGAACGCAAACAACTCTCCCATAGCCTGCTCTGTCTGTGTGGATATTGAAAGAATGAGAATTTCTTTCCTTCAATCACAAACATAAAACGTGTCTGTTTTCAGGCACATAGTTAAACATTAAACTATGTTTCCTACGTTTCACTGCACCTAAAGTCCTGTGTCTCCAGTTTAGGAATAGGCTTCTTAGTGGAACAGTCAAGTCCCTTTGCTGTGCCCTTGGAGACTTTTAATTATGGACTCGTGTACTCTTTGGTGCTTGATCACACGAAAAACAAAAGTTAGGAGGAGGGAAAAAGAACAAGACTAAAAGACACCTTGGACTGTGTGGATGGTTGGAACTTCAGCTTAGTCTGTGAAAAGCATCCCAAATGGCACCAAGGCCAAATACAAGGTGCTGCACCTGGGTCAAGGCGATACCTAATATCAATACTGGCTGAGAGAGTGTTGTATTCAGAGCAGCCCTGCCTAGAAAGACTTGGGGGTATTGGAGGCTGGACATGACCCAGCAATGTGCACCTGCAGCCCAGAGAGCCAACCATGTCCTCGCTGCATCCAAAGCAGTGTGGGCAGCAGGGAAAGGCAGGAAATTCTGTCCCTTTGCTCCACTCTGGTGAGACCACACCATGACAAATGGTACTTGCTGGAGAGGATGGAAGGTAAGGACAGCTCTGTAAGTTGTTGGCACAACTTAAAAGCTACTTGCATTCCAGCCATTCCTAATACATGATTAGATCAATTTTTTGTTAGCCTGCAAAATTATAGAATATAACCTTAGAATTAGGAGAGTTAGCAAACAGAGCCATGAGAAAAGATTTAGTACCTGCAATAAGCACTCCTACAAAGTGCTCTTGCAGAGTTTGCCCTTGGCACCTAGCACGGGGAGCCTTGGCCTGATCTCAGTCTCTAGTCTCCTTGTGTATTCCTGACAGCACAGAGTTGACACGGTACAGATCTGCATCAAGCAAACCAGTGTTAGCATCACAGACCTTGATGGCTGGGAATGGAAGGAAAGATGTCAGAAATATTTCACACCTGATCATGGAGAAGATGTTGCTTCTAAAGATGGTTTTTCCTTGGCAGCTGACAGGTTGACACAGGCCATTTTGATGGTTGCAGTTGGGTGGGGCTTGTTGATTTGAGGTGGGTTTCTGTTCAAAGCAGAGGGTTTGCAGTTGGTGTGCCTCTCTTCAGTTTCAAGGAGAGGGTTTATGTAGGAAATTCTGGTCTACCGAAGGAAGCAGAAGCTGATATCCCAGAAGCTGATGGAAAAGTACACTGTCCCTTCCCCACCATGTTGCTATTTTTCTCTTTCTAAGAATCAGTTTCCATCCTAGTAGTATTTTTGCGATTCATTGTTTCTGCAGTTCTTCTTTGCATTCTTTTTTGATATATTTTCTCGGTTTCATTTTATGGAGTTTTCTCTTCGTTTTAAAAATTGACAGTTTCTGGTCTCGTTTTGCACACTAATAAAGTAGGAAAAGTTTGGTTGTTATATCCATGCTTGCCAGTTTGGACTGTGTGTCACTGAAATTCTTTGGTATGTTGATTACTAGATGAATTCTTGGCTGTATATTTGGAATAGTTTTTGATAATCACATATTTTAAATTTTTCTTAGTTTGCTGTGCATAAGGAGAATACCATTTGTCAGCTGCATTTGAGTGGAAGTAAATAAGCTTTCTGCAGCAAATGCTGCACAATGTCTATGCTAGATTTTTATCAGTCTGCTAATTTTGAATTGCAATATTTCTTGCTCTCTCACTGATTGAAGATGAAAACCTATCTTACTATCCATGTTTGTCCTGAGTCATTACCTCTGCCTTTAGGAGTACAGGATTTATTCAAACATGTTACATACTTTCCATCCTCCTGCACCTGTACAACGAATGATGTGCCCAACTCTCTTTGTAAAAACATGTAAGTAGAAATTGAGCTTAATATAACTTCAATAATTCACTTCCAGGATGGATGACAAGCTGATTGTTATGCTGGTGTATAGAGGCAGTGCAGTGATGTGTGTCATAGTAAATGTGTATGAATGTTGGATTATGTGCACCAGCAGCATCTGAGCACATTATAAAAATTGTTTATGAACAATTTGCTTGTGATAGAAAGAGAAAACCTATATGGAAGAAGTCAGTGAAAATAATGTGTGCCATCAAGCTTTATTGTAAAATTATTAAAGCACGTCCAGATGATTTTGAATGCTACATGTAGCTAGACTTGGGCATTTATTCTGCTTTTGCATGTTAATTAGTGGTAAATTTTAGCTGGGACAGAACTTGCTGAAGTGCAAAATAAAATGACTCTTCATCTATGTAAAACCTATGCTAGAATTTACAGTCGTGTTAACTCCAAATCTTTCCAGTTTGCTGAAGCTAGAAGCATTGTTCTGCTGTACTTCTCTGCCACCAGCAGCTCTTTGAATGTTGCTAAATCCCAACACGTGCCTATAAACTTTGTTCAAACCAGATTTTGAGGGAAGTAGCCTTTCTTACACCTTCATGGAAACCCAGTTCTCTCCTTGTTTCAGAAACATAGGAAGCTTCTCTTTAGGCATCATTTTCAGTGAAAGCTTTTCATCCTTTGGGTATATTAGCAATGTGTTTTATTTAATCCCTTGCATTTTTGTGGGCCAATTTGAATATATCCAGGCCATCCTCTTGTCCTTGTGGTGTATTTTCTAAAGCAGAAATACGGCAAAGTTGAGCATTGATATTGTCATGTTTACATTCCAGTGACCAAACTCAAGTGAATTCACAGACTGTAGTGTTGCTTCAGTTGAGTATGTACACACTGTCCACAGCAGCAGGTGATGCCTCCAGAAGAGTTGTGCCAGCACACGTGCACTGCTCAGCTTTGTGCTCCAATTTGGTCGTGACATTGAGTTAAGTTCCAGTTGATAACATCACACTGTTTTTGTCTCCTCCTGTCTTCTCCAAAAATGTTTTAGGTAGAAGAGATGATGATGGCCATGGAGAAGGTTAAGCAGGAGCTGGAGTCAATGAAAGCAAAATTGTCCTCTACACAACAATCTCTGGCTGAGAAGGAAACCCATTTGACCAACCTACGAGCTGAAAGAAGGAAGCATTTGGAGGAAGTCCTGGAAATGAAGTGAGTGTTTTCTTTCATTATTTGTAGGCATGTTTTATTGATATCTCTGAATTGCTTTCTGATTCTTGATGCTCTAAAAACAGCCACTGCACAACTGTCTCTGTAATCAGTCAACCCTTCAGAAGTGACCAGGGGTTGCTGACATGACTTTCACACTTCTACTAGAGCTTAAAACCATTTCTTCCTTCTGATTGTTTACAGTAGAGTACTGTTATTTGAACAATAGCCTCTTCAAAGATCCTAAACAGCTATTAGGACTCAATTATTTTATGTGTCTTATGAACGTGCCATCTTGCTTTGACTACTTCAAGGTAAGGTGCAACGGAAGAGCTAAACATCATGTTGGGTGTTTGTAATGCTAAACTCAGGCTGCAGATGCCTGGTCTGCTCAAGTGTTTTTCAAACTCACGTGGGTGATTAATTAGCACTGGAACAGTTTTAAGTTCCCTATCAGTCAGACTTGTCCTGTCATCTTTCCATCAGAAGGCCTGAATATAGCCAAGCTCTGAGGAGCAGGGGAAAAGTCAGGAGTTAAACTTCTAAGGCTTAAATACTTCCTAATTTCTTACCGTGCATTGCAGATAAATAGTTATCCTTAGTTTAGGGAGACGTGAATCCATTTAGTGCAATGATGGATAGTGCTGCCAGCAGTTCATTAGAAACACTTTCAGCTGTTTAGCCAGCCCTGAAGAGAAGGAACATTTTTATTGGCAGGGCTAGCAGTGGTTCCTCCACTGTGGTTTTGTGAGCCATCATTTATTTATTTAACTATTCTACGCTGGTCTCTTTCCTTTTCTTTTTTTTTTTAATGCAAGGATAGAAAAACAGTTGTTACAAAATGGAAAGAGGTGGCTTAGACCTTGAAACTCTTGAGTGCTGTATAGAGTGTGCCAAGCCTCCCCAGCTTCATACTCAGGTACAAGAGTCTGATCTAGGCCTGGCGTGAGGATGTTAGGCAACTGCAGTTCTTAAAAGCCACACTTTTTATTTTTAATAAAAGATTTTATTGAGCTATAAATTTGACTGCCTTGAGACTTGGGGGAAGGGGGGATGGGAAGAATAGCTCTTAAGGTGATGTGGGAATCCAAAGCAACTGGAGATATATCCCATATCCAATCACTTGACAGTACTTTCTTCTGCCAAACTGCTCTGCCAAACCTTCTCATTAAAATATACACGTAGTGTACAGTATATCCTGAAATGTATTTGGAATTGTGTAGATCCTTTAATATAACTACTCACTTCTAAATGATGACCTCTCTTAGCTGTGTAAGTTATTGTTGGAAGGTTGTTGCACTGAAATGTAGTATCAAGAGCTGCATGGACTGGTAGATCCATTTTACCTCAGAAGGAAGAAGAACACTGAGGAGAATGGTAATGCTGTCAGCACATGAAGAGAGAGATGGAAAAAACATTACATTTGTATGGTTAACTAGCTGAGCATGTTTTAGTCATAGCTGCTCTGTCTTAAAGTTCTATAAAGCTGCCAAAGGCATCCAAACTTCAAAAACTTACCCTCACCATGAGGCTCTGTTGCAAAGAAGCCTCTACTGAAGACTCCCAGTCAATTATATATCTTATTTTTATATACAAAAACTCCACTATATTCTTTGTTGCCCTACTTTTCCAGCATATGCCTGTTATGAAAAGCATTCTTGTTGTCTGTTTTCAAATTTTGCAAAAAGTTTCTCATATTGCTAAAATGTTTTCTCCTATTTCAACTCAAAAATAACAGTAATTGAATGAGTGGTCAATTTTGGGAAGCAATTTGCTGCTTTTGGTGTTCTTAACAGAAAACAACAGCTGTGGTACAGGCAACATTCAAGCATACAGCCAAACAATATTGTTTCCCAAGGTTTAGGGCATCCTTTGCTGGGAGAGGTTTGCTCAAAATCAGCACCGATTAGGTCTGAGGTTTGCTAGGGCTGTAGGTTTAGCAGCCTGAGCCCTGCAGGCAGCTAATGGAGCTGGGGAACAGACAAGAAAAATAGCTTAGGAAATGCTGCTTTATGAGATTCTAGATATGGACTGAAATAAAGTGTTGAAGCAACAAGGGGACTCTTAAACGTTACCTCTAGGTTTTAGTAGGAAGTTGTTAGATATTATGTTAGTGAAAATACATATTTAAAATACTGTTTCTTAGAGTAGAACTTGTGTTTACTACTGACTCTGTAACCCTGAGAAGATCATTTCATACTCCTTAGGGAATACTGTGGCACTATAATAGCTCAAGTGTGAATTATTCCAAGCAAGAAATTTCACTCCTTAAAGAAATGCTATGTATATTGCAGCCCTCTTCCTTTAAGTCTAATATTTTCATTTTCTTTAAAAAAAATTTATTGCAAATAATTATGAGAGAGGTAGATAATGGTCTCTATTTATATCACCAAACCTGATCTACTGTAAAGAAATCCTAGTGAACTGCTAGGATTTTTGTTTTGTTATGTTTTCGTTAAGAAGTTCTAATGTTTCCATCATTCACAGCAAGTCTTTTAAATTAGGCAGGAATAAAGTGCTGTCTACAGAGAAATCTCTGTTCTTTGTCCCATAAAAACCTGCTTAGGCTGAACTGAGTTATAAACTGTTGAAAATCACCAGTTTTCCTTTCCTTTTTTTACCTCCTGGTGTTGTCAGCAAATTTTGGCAGTGTGTGAAAATAACCGAGCGCAGTCTAATCTCAGGCTGAGCTCAGGCCATTGCCAGAGCTGGAGCAGAGGACACTGCACTGGGAGGGAAGGGGAACAGACACTGTGTCTGCATGGAGAGAGCAGATCTTTTTTCTTCGCTGGGCAGGCCTTTTGCTGTGCTCAGAAGGACCAGAAGGTTCTTCCTAGTCATCTGCTCCAGGATTGAAAAGTCCCAGTTGGAGCATTTCTCAATCTGTTCTTTCAAACCTGGCAAACTGTCCCACAGCTCTTTCCAGAGTTCTGCCTTCTCTTGCTAATTGCAATAGCTGCTAGCCCTGTAATTCAAGGTATGCAGACTGACAGAATGTAGCTTGCACCTCAGAGCTGAGTCCTTTATCCTGCTGGCTCACAGCAGAAAGATTATTATGTGTGTGAGAATCATTTACTATCCTTTTTTCTCAAAAATAATCAAGGCCATTACAGATGGATAAATTGTTATCATAGAAAATGATTTGTGTTTCAAAATCAAGCTGTCAAAAAGGTACTTTGATTTCTTGTGTGACTGTACATGAATGGTGGTTTGAATATTTATCAGAGTAGTTTCCAACAGCATGAATTCATCCCCCAGACAGTGTTTGGTTCAATAGAGTGGAGGTGATGAGCAGGGATGAACCAGACCCTGGAGCTTAATGAGCTGTTTATTGTGTGCCTCCCTTTCTTCGCCTTGGGATTGGAAGACCTGCTGAGAGCTACAGGAGGGCTACTAATGAAAATAAGATGCCAACCTAGGCAGTGCTAGGCAGGAAGACTCTTCATCCATATCTCTGCACAGTTTTGCATGCTAGGACTTAAAAATATTTGGTAGGGGGTTGATCAGGCCAAGTGTTCACTTTCTGGCTATCAGATAAGAAAAACACAAACACACACACACAAACACAACTGAAAAGTAAGTCAGTGGAAGTTGAGGTTGTTTATCTTCTGAGAAGTTCATCCTCTCAGCAATAAAGCAGCATTGTCTGGAGGTATGAGAGCGAAGTCAAAATTGAAAGTAGTCCAAAAGAAACTGATTAGTTGACACAGTTTATTTGCCAGAAAATTAATTTCAGTTGATCCAAAATGAGGTGTGAAGTAATTTCAAACCCTGCAAACAGTTTAACCAAACAGCAATACTCCAGGTAGTGTGGTACCCACGGTGAGCAGAACCAGAACAAAAGAGAGTATGATGTCCATCCAGCGACAACTTGTCAGCTCCTGAGCAAGTGTCTCCTTCAAAGTTAAAGAATGGGTTTGTCATTAAAGGAGTTCTGGTTCATGCACATGTTTTAGCAACAGTTGTCCAGGGCAGAAGTGAGTCTTAGTTGCAGGAGTATGTGTATGTTCCATGTGGATGAACAGTTGTCTCTGTAGTTTGGAAT
>NW_008690745.1:0-16291 GCF_000695815.1 Acanthisitta chloris | reverse complement strand
GGAATGTGTTACCCTCTCCTCTGCAGAGTGTGGCTCTCTGGGCCCAACACACACTCTGCACTGCATTGAACTGGATTGGAAAGGTCTGTGGGCCACTTGGCATATCAGGCCATCACACCATTGCAGCCGTGGTACTAAAACAGCTGTAATTGCTTTGTGTGAAATTCAGTAAGCTGAAGTCCCACAGGGACACTCTGTCCAGAGCATGCACTGTCTGGGTCAAAGCTGAACAAGTGCTTCTGTGTCAGTCCCTTTTTTTCTTCTGTTATCTTTGATAGTTTCCATTTTAAATGTCTTTTTCAAGGCACCCAGTGAAAATGAATGCACTGATACCCTATTACCATTGTTTTCTCATTTTTAATTTTCAAGCATAAAATAATGCTATATGTTTGGTTTCGTTCCATATTGTCACCCAGTTAAGGTGTAAAAACTTTGGTTGCAGTAGTCTGAAATGTGAAAAATAATCCATTTCTGATTACTGAACCATACAGACATTATGTTTAAATCCTTTGAAATAAACTGACCTTGGAAGTACTGGTAATCTCTGAGTGGATCACACGTGAATCCCAGGTGTTGATCTCACACTTTGTAATCTCACAAATGAATGCCATAGGAAAGCTGAAATGCAGCATGTAGATCTAGTATGTCTTTTAAGGTTAAAGTTTATTGAAAGGCCATAAAATGGTTTTTTTGCTAACTCCACAGTTCTCACTGTAATGAAACATTAGGCTTGTCATAAATGTGCTTGTAGGTCTTGGTTACCTTCAAATTTGGTGCCTTCTGCTATGTTATTGTAATTTGGATGAAAGCTTGAGAGAAAACATAATCTCCTTTGCCGTTTTTTTCTCTTGGCAATCAAAGCATGAAGCCTGTCATCCTTTCTGTGCTCCTCTGTTGTCAGTGAGCCTTTGAGTCCTCCAAGACACGAGTGCTGCAGCAGCACTGGGCACAACCTGCAGCTTCACTTCCAGTGCAGCTGTACTAGATGGCCTGAAGAGTGGAAATGGCAGCAAGGCTTAACCCATTTTTGGGCAGCAGGGCACAGTTGGTCACTGAGCAGTTCACATGGGTGAGGAAACAATGAGAAACCTTGAAGTTTCAGAGACATGAACCTTCAGCAAAGCTGATGTAAATAAAGTGCCCCATGTGAGCACACACAGAAGTAGATTGTTGTGGTTGACTCTGTTTCTTTAAGTATTGGGAAGTTATATTTCTCTCTTGTAAGTGGTTTGTCGTTACCTTTCACCTGCCTTGAGAAACCTTTTCTTCTGTAGCTTTTTCAGCTCCTCAAACCCTGGCATGATCTGTCACAGTCCTGTTCTGCCTTGTGATCAGACCTCCATATCTCGTTTTATCTGGGGTTTAGGACAGGCTTGCAGAAAGTCCTGTAGTCTCTTAATGAGCCGTGACAGGCCTGAAAGTGAACCATACACCAGGTGGTGTTAAAGGGGTTTGTTCCACTTGGCAAATTTTAAGACTATTAATGTTGTAAGGAGGAGTTGGGAAAAAGAGATCCAGTCACTGACTTCTGGAGGATTTAGCTGCACTGTGCTCTTGTTCCCATGCCTTTCCATGGGAGATACGTTGTGTCTTCAGGATGTTTTCTGGGAACTCGTTTTGGTGTAAGTGATCCCTTCAGTAACACAGTTTTCTACATGGGGAAGGGAAATGAGACCTCTTTCAAGGGAGGGTGTGAAAAACAGCATATAGCCTCAGTGTAGAGGTTTTGTCATGTTGTTCTTTTCTATTAATAGACTGAAAGTTCTCATCAATAGACATCTTGGCATATATACGCAGAGTGCTGAAATGTCTGATGTCTTTTAGGCTTACACAACCCAACACCAGTGAATGAATCCCTTTCTTGTCTTCTTCAGTTGGCTAATTGATGATTGCACACACTCAGAGAGCAGGTGCAGCACAGGAGAAATCTTTCATGTGCTTTTCTGCCCAAAGGGTGTTGCTTTTGGAAAGTTTGTGTTAACCATAACCTGCACACAAATCATCTTATCTAAGAGGATAAGAATTATGCTTTTTTTTTCTGGAACTATTGACTCAAATGACCCAGTGTTGAGCTGGTAGAGGAAGAGAGTGATGGTTTTCATTTTGACTAATATATAGAACAGATTGCTTGTGAGATAGCTATAAGGGGCACCAGTATATTGCCTTCTGCTAGCTAATAATGTGTGCCCTTTCTTTACTTTGTGTAACTAAACACACTCGGAAGTGCTGTCAGAAGTGAAGGTTTATCTGTGTAATTTTCCCTTGGGAGTATGAATCCTCCACTCCACTTATTTCTAGAGCAACACTTGACAAAAGTAATCTTCCAGGTCTTCAGCATGCCTTTATAATTGTTTGTGTATACTTCTATACACAATAAATATAAATAGGACTGTGATTTTTGTTTTAAAATGTGCAGGAGTGTTTTGGCCCAGGGTTGACAGCAATAGTGCATTTCCTACAGTGGCTGTTTCAGCTGCATCAGTGATTCTTGACGCCGTCCCTAATCCAGCTGTAAGATTCTGGGGCTTCCAGAGGTGTTACTGAGCTAAACCAAATCAGGCACTTTTTACTTTCTGTTGAAGTCAAAAGAACCATGAGCTCCTTGGGGTGCTTTTTCTCCTCCATAAATGTGCACGGTAAATAGCGATGCATATAAATCAACTCTGTGAGCACTACATATTTCATTAAATACAGTCAAGTTGTGGGTTAATAGAAGTTCCAAGTGAAAATATTATGGTATCTCATTGCATATATTGTAGATTTAATGTAGTGTGAACAATAGTAGCTTTGAGCCATTGTAAATTCCATCCGGACATCGTCAACACGGTTCAAAATGCAGGGAGGGAAATCTCAAAGGTTAGATGTGCTCACTGGGCAGATGCAAGTCATTCTTTTGTTGTTTCTGAAACAACAGGGTGACTTTGCAGGGTGTAGGTAAGGCAAAGTTTAACTTCAGTCTGTTTTCTGGGGGGGAACAGAAATTCCTTTTTTGAAAAAAGTCAGGTCAGTGTGCTTTAATTACAGAAATAACCTCTGAAGCAAGTAACTGCTTCCCTGCAGTCCTGGAGGACAAGTGGGAGTTGGGTGAGAAAATTTGGAAAAATGAGTCAAGTTGCTGACAGTCCCTACAACCTTTGTCTTTATATTGTACGAGAATATTCCTGATGTAACTTTTGTTTTCCTCCCTTCCCAGACAGTACCTTTGAGTTCTTTTAGGCAAAATAAAAACCATCATCTGCAAGTCGATGAAATTTCTGAGAAAACTGTGTGGGGAGTGGATTTGGCAGTTGTTGGTTTGGGTCTGTCTGGTGGTATCTTGTGTGCAGTGCAAGGGATGCTGTCATTGCTATGAAGTCATTTCTCCAATAGTCTTAGTTTATGCAGACTACAGGATAAAGAGCACAATCTTTCTGGTGTCCAGAGCTAGGACCTGTAGGATTGTAGGGAAGGCTGAAAATGCATTTGACACAATGTTGTATTTTAGTGTCTGCTAAAGCCCCTTTTATAGCCCTTCCTCATGCACTGTACAGATAGGGCTGTAGCTTTCTGGAGACCTATAGCTTTTTTCAGTCTGCTGGCATTTTACAGCTTTGAAATTGATGCTGTGTTGAAAACTAAAGGATCACAGGAGTTTATTTCCACTGTGGAATCTGGGAATCAAGCTTTGCCCATGAAGTTAAACTAAGTTCTCTAACTCATATTTGCTGTACAATCTGAGAATGGACTGGTTTGATCATTTAGTTTAATTTTATGAATGAAGATTTTAGACCAGATACTGTTGTGAAAAGATGACTGCAAGTAGCTAAGAGCTGAGAGTTCATCAGCCTACCTTCAGTTACTGGAAAGAGATTGGAGTAAATGGTCAAAAATGTTACTTGTAAATGCTTAGAAAATAATAATTTTAAGTAACAGAGAACCTAAACTTGTAAAGACTAGGTCATAACAAATCAACCTGGTGTCCTATGTGCCAAGTTGTGGCTTTGGTAATACAGTGGTTTTATCTCAGGAGGATTTTGTCATTGTCTCACAGAACTGTCTCATCAGCCTAGCAGGGACTCTGCTCCTGGTTAACCCACTGTGAAGTGAATAAGCAGAGAACTGGAAAAGAATCATTAGCAGTTCATTGTTGAAATGGAAACGTGTGTTACATGGTGTCCTTAGACATCTCTCCCGGATCTGCTGCTGCTGAAACTGTCCATAAATGAAAATCTGTCTCACTGCTAACAATTAAACAAGCAAATGAAGTTTTTACCAGGTTTTGACATGGTTCCAAACATCCCTCACATCCAATCCCAGCCATTAGAGTTCTCTTTTCTCATGTTTGAATTTACTAATGTCTCCTTTTTGGATTGGTTTGTACCTATAGAATCTATCGCTCGACATACGCAGCCCTGTGAGTGCAGACATTCCTGCAGTCATACAGACAGACTTCTGCAGGGACAGTTAGGGGTAAGGGAGACTCAGCACAGAAAGATTTAAATAGCATGAAAAAATTTTCTGGGTTACTTGTAGCAGAGTGACCTCCAGACCATGCTCAAGTAGTTTAACTGCATCTAGCACTCCAATATAAGATTTCATATGTTTGGAAATGAGATAATTTTTTCCCCATAAATAGAATTTATATTCCATTGGAAATTAATAAAGAGCAGTTATTACTGTTTAAAGGGCAATATTAAAATTAATTTTCTTGTTCATAGGAAAAAATGTTTTGACTAGGACTAGGTGATACACAGCTAAGTTCTTTCACATCTCCTCTGTTTCTTCTCTTGTAGAAGTGAAAAAAATAATTTAATTTTTTTAAATACTTATTTTTTTGTATCATGCTTATCAACCTTTCCTGGGTTCAGGAACTTGGCTTCAGTTAGGCCCTGGGGTAAGCAGGAGGTATTTTTTACATGGTGCAGGGCAAGATGCTAATTGACTCGCTCGTTTCTTTATTGGCTTCCTCCTTACAGCAGGATTTCTTATATATGTTGAGAAGGTGCAAAAGAGAAAAGCCACAATCACTCAGTGAGACTTCTGAGGTTAAAATAGCCTGTGGAGAGAAGGATGGTTAAGCTGCATTGATGCTCCTGACAGGTCATGCTAAGTGCTGATCTGTATGCAGAGCCACCAGGCTTAGGCATAGGTTTTGCAGAAACATTATCATTTTATTACCAGTCTTTGAATTTGTTACTGTCTGTATTTTATAAGTAAGATGCTACAGAATGGCAAAGACTGAAACGGCATTCGTAATTTTTTCTAGGTCTGTCATTTTACCTTAGTCAAGGCACTTTATAAAGTTTCCAGGCTCTAAAATGAGAGACAAGTTTTCTTGCATATTTTTCTGATAATTCAGTGAAGGTTTTCTTTAAGCCTCTTAAGTATTTAAAACTACTTAGATGCCAGAGCACTGTAATACTGTTTCTTTATTTGTGCCTTCTGTAGCAGGTCAAGGAATGCAAAATCATACAGAGAATCTTAAAAAAAGTAATACCTCTTTCTCTCTGAATATTATACTTAGCCATGTTCTCCATCAGGTCCCGATGGAGTATATGAATATGAAAATAAATGGAAGAATTCCTCTTGATGTTATGATTCAGTAAAATCCCCTTTAAGAAGCATTTTAAACTCCGCATGCAATTTCTGGTTCTGCCTTATTGTGTGAATGAAGCTGTGCAAAGCCTGAATATTCATCCTCAGGAACATGAGCATCTGTGGTCTGACTGCAGAGCAGACTGAGGTACTGACCCATCTGGTCCTGCTCCCCTCTCCCAGTCCTCCTTTGCACTGTATCTGGCACTCAAAAAACTCCACTGAACTAATTCAGGACACTGACCTAGCAATACAGTGTTCACATTGTATGAAGTCAGTTTTCTGCTGGCTTAGTGTACTGAGATGGCAATCCATGAGCCTCAGACAGCACAAGGGAAGGTTTGAACCTTAGGTCTTGTGTCCTGGGAAGGAGATGGCTGACAGCAAGCTGTTAGATTGGGCTGAACTGCAGCTTCAGTTGCAAAATCAAAAGCCACCCTTGCCTTCTGGTCTTCATTCATAGCCTGGGTAATGTGATGAGATCTTAATGTTTAATAAACTTGGCCCTGCTTTATAATCTTCCCCTACAGCTTTCCCTCTTTGAAAGAAGATGTGTCCTACTCTTGACTTGAGAGGCCTCCTGCCTTTGGCCAGCTGGCTCCCATGGCAGCAGAGGTCTGAGATCCAGAGTGCTGTTCCCTGTTAAGCATCTGAGCTGCAGTAGTTCAGTCTCTCCATCATTCTGCATCTGTCAGTCATTCCTTGTTCAGAGCTGAGTGAGTTGATTAGACTGATTAAACTAAGTGTCTGGATTGAGAGGTTAAAGAGCATCCATCTGTTCTGGATTTACTGCTGCTTCAGTGGAGGCAGGAGGGCCAGGAGTTAGTGAGTGGCTTAGTCCAGTTCTCACTGCTGGCAGCTGACAGGAGCAGTGATGAGGTGATAATGGACTAAAAAGTCTGCCCTGTTGGCTGGGTGGGAAGGGGACCCAGACAGTGGGCACATCTCACCCCCATCCTTGCCAAGATTTGCATGTTTGAATGGAATCCATGTAAAGCAAAATGACAGGTGTATGTTCCTAGACAAACATCAGTTTCAGAACTTATCACCACTGGATGTCTTGTGATCCTTGTGGCATGGCAGCTCTGCAGGGTTCAGGCACCGCACGGCCCAGTCAAAGAGTGGTGCTGGCAGAAGCAAGTGTTTGTCAAATCCAAAATAAAATGTAGCTTCTTTTCAAACACCATCTGAAGTTGTGCAGAATATTCCCCTTCCAATTTAGTTCTGACCTCTGGTGGCACCTATTAACATTTTTGACCCTAGCAATTAATCCATGAAATACTCAAATCAGGATTTGCAGATACATCCTAAAGGCATTGGTTTGTGTTTTCCCTCATTGCTTTAGGTGCTACAAAGCATTCTTTTTCTTACTTCTTCTTTAAACCTCTGTTTTTCATTAGAGTATATTCTGGATTCCCTGTAACCTCACAGCATTTTGCTTTTGACTCGAGTCTAGTTAATGCCAAGTGTTCATTCCATGTATATGCTAACACAGTGTGGATATACTAGCATGTCAATGAACCTGAAGGAATTGCTGAGGAATACAGTGTAGGCACACACTGGGCTTCCTAAATTAACAGACAGTGTTCTTCTCAACTTACTTGTTGCTGACAGTCTTAATAAAGGTTCAAGATTTTACAGGCCTTTAATTTGTAGAGTCTGCAGAGAGTATGAGTATGAGTATGAAATGTCTTAGTGAGAATTTGTCTGTTTTGTAAAAAATAATGCTGAGTTTTGGGTTAGAAACTGTTTATTCCATCGTCAAAGTGTTTGGAAGGCAACTTCATTCATGGAGGGTAAACCTCTCTGACCTCTGTGCAGAACATTGAGGGGGAAGATCATGACCCCAGAGTCTCCGGTGGCTGTTGATTGAAACCTTGTGTTTCAAGAAATAAATGTTTTAGAACACTTCCTTATGAGGCCTGGGCTACATACATGGCCTTTTTTTTATAGCATTTTAACTATTTTGGTAAAAGGTGTTTCTTCCCCTGCCCCCCTTCTGGTCCCAGCAGAAAGGGCAAACTCAGCACAGTTGTTACTGCAACCCTCAGACTCAATGCAATTTTGTCATTATAAATATGACTTGAATTGATAGAGCTTCTTTTCCTAAGGCCCAGACTGTCCCTGCAGAAGTCTGTCTGTATGACTGCAGGAATGTCTGCACTCATAGGGCTGCATATGTCGATTGCAGTGATAGATTTTATAGGTACAAACCAATCCAAAAAGGAGACATTAGTAAATTCAAACATGAGAAAAGACAGCTATAATGGCTGGGACTGGATGTGAGGGATGTTTGGAACCATGTCAAAACCTGATAAAAACTTCATTTGCTTGTTTAATTGTTAGCAGTGAGACAGATGGAAGCAAATATTTTCAAACAAGTGACTTGATGTCTCTTTATGCCTCTATTCACAGGAAGAAATGCAGAAATTCCAGAAGTTCTTACTTCATCTGCCTAGTTCACATAGACTTTTAGCAATGCTAAGAAAACATGGGAATGCAAATAGTCCTGCTTGTACAGTCAAAGCAGCTAACCACTTTCAGATTAGATCTCTTCTTTCTTAATTGGCAAACTGTTGTGCTTTATGAGCTGCACCAGTGCCCACCAGATGCTATAGTCAGGGCTCTAACAACTTGGCTATCAAAGGAATCCCTGTTTCTGCAGTGCCTCGTTTGCTATGTGGATGTTGTGACTCAGAAGAGGAAGGAATTACTTTTAACCTGATACATCTGGAAGAGGTACCAAAGAACTGGCATCATGGGCTGTTGTTTATGGCTAGCAAAAAACAGAAACCAGACTCTTTTGTGCACATTGTGGTTGTAGTTCATAATATTCAAATTAATACACATATTTTCTCACACTTTTGTTGTGGAGGGGCAAGGTATTTGTTCAAAATCTGTCACATTGAGGATAAAATGAGATGTGGTTGATAACTGCCCACTAATAAATCTCAAAAAGTAATTGGTCCACTTGCAACCCTTTCTCAAGAGTCTCCCTCAAATAAAGATAACTGTGCCATTGAGTAGAGCTGCTAATAATCTTCTAGCCATGTTATCTCTAAATGTTCCTTTGTTTCTAATAGAGTGGGTGGAAGGTTATCAAATTACGTTCTTGAATCTGTCACAGGAAAGTGCTTTTTTTTGTTGTTTTGATCAGATCAGCTTCATCAAAATTTCTCCTAAAATATTTTAGAGCAGCAGGTTTAAGTGTTCTTGTCTCAATAGAATGAAAATTCTCTCATCTGTTGTGTAATTACATAGTAAGGACATATTACAGCTGATTTATTTTGCATTACAGCCATTTACTTGTTTGTGCCTTTTATTCATGTCTAAAATAGAAACCATTTTGATACAGAGAACACAAAAGGCATTTTTTCCATAGAAAACCAGCTGTTCATGTACATCTCAGAAGGATACTGGTGTCATCTTGATCACATCATCTTTGAGTCTTGTCTTCTCCCTCTCCCCTTGTCTGTGGAGGAGCAGACTCTGGAAACTGGAGCCACTAGGTAAAACATCAAATGTCAGCTCTAGATTTCATCTGAGCAAGACTTGGGCATAAAGGCACTCAGGTTTATCTTCCAGTGGCTCGTTTCCTTTTCAGTATTTTGTGGGTTTATATCCTCCAGGTAAGGTCTTCCAGTTCTTGGGAGAATCAGGAGACCTGCACATTATAACAAAACATTAGGTAGAACACCAGACATATCTTGATTAGATGTACCTCGTAGTGCTCAAGGTTAGCCACTCAGATTGATGAATACCACCAGGCTTTCACAGCCCAGTCATATTTAGCTTCCTGTATTTTTTCTCTCAAGGAAACCGGAATGGACTGTTTTTAAACTTGATTACAGGTTAGAAAACACCAAGTAATTATCTGCCCAGAAATAATTTTTTTTCATTCAGTCCCTTTTTTTCCCCCTCTTCTCTTTTTGGTTGGCTGTACTCACAAGTCAGAGTGTGTCGGAGTCACTGACCCTGCCTGCTAACCATTCTGATCTGCTCCAGGCTGCTTGTCCTCAGCAAGGATGTGAAGAGATGATCTGCTCCAGGCTGCTTGTCCTCAGGAAGGATGTGAAGATTGTGAGAGCATGTTTCATGGCATCGTGTAGAGCTACAGGGAAGCACTTCAGCCTAGGAAACATTTCCTTTTGAATAAGGCTGCACTTCTGTATTTCTTTGGCTTCTTCCAGGGCTTTATTGACATTGCTGCCATTGTGATGAAGTTTCTTGGTATCACTGATTACAGTGGTGGCACAGAGCCAAAATCACTGTTGCTTTTGGCTGAGTGGGGAAAAAAGACAGCATGAAAATGTTTTTGGCAAGGAAAAGAGGAGTGCCTGTTAAAACTGAAAAGTTGATCGTTGTATCCTAGCATCGTATTAGAAATGAAGCTAATTTTTAAACACTATAATTTTCGATATATTTCATGGGAGAGCTGATGAGTAAGGCAGCATTTAAAGAATAGCATTTCCTTGCTGAATACATCGGAGTGGGTAAAAAGTGAACTGTTTGGGTGCATTTCCCTGCCATGGTTCATTGCCTCTGGGGAGTTCCATCTTGGAGAACAGGTGCCCCTGATCTGTCCTGCTGGCTGAGCTGCATCTTACTTGAGCCAGTGCAGTTTTTTCCTGTGCAAGGGTGCATGGTGGCAGTTTATCCATTTCTTCACATTCCATGATGCTCATGACTGCAGTCAGTCTCTTTTTATAAAATATTTTCTCCTCCAGCCTGAAAAGGTAAGGAGGTCCACTTCTGGGCCCCAGCTCATAGCTAGGACTGTACCTGCAGCTTTAAAAGCCACCTCTGGAATGTGAATGTGCAGGCTTACTTCCAATGAGACTTTACCTTCTCATGTTAAAAGTATATTTCTAAGCTAGTCTTAGAACATAAAAATATGTCTGTGGTGGGTTAACTGTGGCTAAGGGCCAAGTCCCACCCAGCCACTGGCTTACCCGGTGGTGCAGGGTGATGGGGTGGGTATGGTCAGTATATAGTTTCTCATAAATCTCATAGAATGATTTGATTTGGAAGGGACCTTCAAAGTGATCTAGTTCCAGCCCCTCTGCCATGCACAGGGACACTTTCCACTAGACCAGGTTGCTCCAAGCACTGTCCAGCCTGGCTTCAGGTTGCTCCAAGCACTGTCCAACCTGGCTTCGAACACTGGCCCCTGAGCCTATGCCAGTGTATCACTAAATCCTGACTTTTCCCCTGAATCTAGTGGGGCAAGCAAAGTAGCATCACAGTATTTCTTATGTTGTCTCTGTAAGCCTTCTCCAGCCACACAACTCCTTCCCTCTTGCCTTTTTCCCTTGAGCCAGCGTGGGCTGTCCCTGGGTGGCTGCAGTCCTTCAGAAAAACACTTGCTTCAGCACGGGCTCTCGGGGGACGCGAGGCAATAGGTATCTGCTCCAGCATGGGCTGTCCACAGGCTGCAGCAGATACGTGCTTTGGCACCTTGAGCACCTCTTTCCCCTTCTGCTTCTCTTTGGTCTTCCCACTGCTGTTTCTCGCTCTTTCCCCTGGGCTCCCTTCCTTTGCCTGTGTGGCAGGTTTTGCCCTTCCTAAAATATGTTTTCCCAGGAGTGACACCAGCTTGGCAGAAGAGCTGAGCTGTGTCCTGCAGTGAATCCACTGGAGCCACCAGGAACTGGCTGTGTCCAGCCCAGGGTAGCCCTGGGCTCTGCTCCCAGAGGCTCCTGCAGTCCCCTGGCTGCCAACACCTCGTCACCGACACCCAATAGTCTGTCAAATGATTTTGAAGATTTTCTTTATAGGGGAAGTTCCGACAGTATAACAATGCTTACTAATGTGCTACTGTGCCACTTGGTGACTGAAAAAGAATGTTTTCTTCATGGGAAGAAGGAATTTCTTTCTCACATTGGGGTTTAACTCTTGCACAGATGTGGGTGAGACTGCTTTTATGGGAGGTCAGAGATGGCTCTGCTAAGTAGAGGACATCACATTTAAAACATGTAAAAGCACTTCTGTATGCAGCAAGTCCAGAGGCTTTGTGGCCACAGAGAAGTCTGCACTGCAGAGACACTGTCAGCAGGATCAAATACAGCTCAGGCAGATCCGTGGACAATAGGGCTGTAAGTGGATAGTGTGAGGTTAGCCAGGGATGTGCTGTATAATATCCCTAAGACTATAATTGTCAATGCTGGCAGAATATGAGGTGAATGGACCAATAGGCTGCATTATAGATTATAAGAGAACTGAGGAAGTGCAACTCAGCTTGGCAGTGAGGTGTGAAGGGGTGCAATTACCAAATGCTTTCTGGGGAGTGCTGCAGGATTTTAAGCAATTGCATTGAAAAGTAAATCATTGTGTGTGTTTCTTTTTTTGGTGCTCAGGTTAATTAACACCAATAGAAAGAATGCCAAAAAGGTCTAAAGAGGAGTATAGCAAATGGGAAGAGAACCAGAGATAGAAGTAATGAGGAAAGATTTGTCTGTTTAAAGAACAGGAATTGAATATTAGTCAGACAATAGTTTTAGGCTGTGAAAGGAAATTTTGTGTTATATATGCAAAGTTAGCAAATAGAGACCTGAAATTCAGCCCCTGTAGGTGCTGAAATTAAGGAGACAACATTGAGCCCAACGGAATTTGCAATCAGTGGCATGGTTCAAGGAAGATGCTGAAAAAGTCGTGGGGTTTTGTCTGAAAGGGCAAGCAGCAGAATTCTGTTTCTCCCAGAGTTGGGTGTGGTATAACACAAAAAGTCTACAGGTATTTCAGTCATATGGCTTTAATCCTGTTTCTCTTAAGAATGCCTCTTTCTGCAGTGCTTCTGTATATTATCAAGTGTCGAAGTGGATCAGGTCTAAGTGGTTAGTTGCAGTTGAGATTGCTTCAATTACTCTGATTGCTAGTGAAAACAGCAAACCTTGATTGGAGGAAGCAGATTTGGAGTTGTTTCAGAAGTGCCTACAAACAGTTCTTAAGCAGTTTGATCACAGGGATTCTTTGCAATCTAAAAATTATGTGTGCTTTAGGTTTCCCTATAATGGGAGTATCTATCTGATTCCCTTTTGCTATAATTGCAATCACTGTTTTCATTCCTCCTTGTTGTAACTTTATTTTGCTTTACCTCAGATTTTTCCATTAATTTCATGAAATAAGAGCCTGACATGGTAATGCTTGTGAGTGAAGCCTGCTCCTTGGCATCCTGGTGTTTGAACTTTATGGATTAGAATTGTTGACTCACTGGAATCAGGTTCACTCTTGTTGTGTCTGACAGGGAACAGAGGGGACTAAGCCAAGAGCAGAGCCCCCAGAGTAAGGACATTAGTCCTGTCTTTTCCAAAGTGGTTTCCCTTCTAAACAGTCTCTGGAAAGAAGCTTAGTAACTCTTCAGGGAGGCAGGTTATAAAACTTGAGATGCAGATATTTAAATCCTATGAGCCAACCAGCAATAGTGGAATTGGCTGTCAGAACTTGTAAAAATCTCAACCAATCTCTTTTATTGTCTAGTGGCTGCAGCAGTGAGGCATCTCAGCCTTTGCAGGGTGAGCTTTCCCCACTATATCCCCTTTGCTACTGTTGATGTGTATACAAAGGGCAGTGTAAGCTGTGTCTAAAAGAAACATCTTTAGGATGCTGAACGTTATCACAGAAGTCTTTTCCTCTGCTGAAATGTCAGGGCATGAGAATTTGTATCCGTGATACCAAAGGGCCTACAGAATTGCTGGAGCCCAATCTTGGATGTATTCAGTTGTAGTACCTGAAGTACGTGGTGCTGCAGGCAGGATTTCAGGTTCTTGTATGCTGTATTTAGAGCTATGTAATTTTCACTGGAGGTTGTTGAACATGTGGAGGAATTTGCATTTGCCAGTGAAGAGTTCTAGAGTGTTTGAGAAGTATTCCCTCTCTGCTAGCACACGAGTCTAGATTAGTCAGGGAACTTCATAAGAAAAATTTTCCTCCCAGCTGTTCCTCACGTTATGGATGATGCCACCATGACTTGCAGTATAATGTGCCTCTAACTAGAATACCCTTCCTAATCCCAAAATGGAACTTGGGAAGAGTAGTTCTGAATCCTTACCTTGTGCATCAAGCCTCAAAGTTCTTCCACTCAAGCTATGGGCCCCAGTCTGAGGCTAGTTAGAGTCTTGTTGCCTTAGAGAGCTGACCAGTGTCATTTCTGGAAGTCTTCTGGTAGCCATAGTGGGTTGAAGGGGAAACTGTTCTGCACTTACAAGTGATTATATGGTATGGTTATCTGTGATGGCAAGGGACTGAACTTGGTGAACTTACTAAAATAGGAATAGACAGAAAAATCAGTGTGGGTGGCTGCCGTGGCCGTGATAAGACATTAATTCAGTCATGCATGTGGTCCACCTTGTTATGCACTATCCTGTGCTTTAGATGAAGGATATCCATAGAGAGCCACATGAAGTGTCTGTCACTTGTTTCTCTTGAGAGACACAGAAATCCTGAGTACTGTAGCTTCTTGGCAGGCAGTGTGAGATCTTGAGCTGATAAATATTGTGTCTGCATTATAGAAATGTCTTTGATTCTGGAACCTTGTTATGTTAAGTCTGTAGTGCTCAGGTCCTGTGCCAGTTCAGGAATCAGTTGTAGACTTCCAATTTCAGATATATTGGTATTATCATCGATTATGCAAGTGCAGATGATCCAGCACTGGTGACTCTGGTTGGTTTGGGATAGTTTCTAATACTGTAGTTACCCCTTGATTCAAAAGTAGAAATGTTTGCATGCAGGTCAGCTGGAAGAAAAACAAATTCTAGCACTACTGCTCTTCAAAATGTGCTAGAAACTATCTAATATGTTTCTGTATTTATAACTGGATCCATCTTCAAAATGTGCTAGAAACTATCTAACATGTTTCTGTATTTATAACTGGAATCATTTTTTTTCTATTGAGTTGCATTTGCAGTACAGAATCTCCTGTCTTGTTGCAAAAACATCCTTTGGCGTTTCCAAAGTCCACTGCACTGACTGATAACCAGGCTGCTTTTTGGTCTTACATCTTCTCACTGGCATTAGCTGCAAATTTTGCCAGTGCTTGGGTTTTCTCATCACAGCAGTCCAGGCTCACCTATGTGGTATTTCAGAGATCATTCATGTTCCTTCTGGAAATGGATGGAACAGTTGCATTACCCAGTTGTGGTCACTGATTTGAAGTGAAATGGGGAAGTTGAAGGCTTAATCCTTAAGAATCAATCAATAAACCAATGCTTAATCTAGAAAATAATCCTGAGGAACAGAATATTTCCAGTGGCAATTCCTTATTAGTTTTCAGAGTGCAGAGGATTAACTGTCAAACCTCACCTTTGGTTAGATGTGCAGAGGAGACTTTGCAGAGTCCACCTGTGTTTTTACCTTTCTTAAAAGCAAAACTGTCTTCTACACTTTCTTGAAGTGATACATAAATAAATGCCTTTTTGAGTGGTCCAGGTAGCTTGCTGAAGGGTTTTGGCATGATGTCTGCTTCACAGATGCACTCCCAGAGTGCTGTATAATGACCATTAGCTTGAAAAAAATACAGGAATAATATTAGCTCAGGATTTCTCAGGGCATTGTTAAAAATCATTAAATTAACTAATCAGTATTCAATCTCAGAAATTGTTAAATCAGTCCATTGTTAAAATTGTTATTAAAATGACTGCAGTGCTTGAGCATTGGTTACCAATTCAGTGTTTCTTCCTAAATAGTCATGAAATGTTTCTTGTTGCTTGTTTCTTATTGCTTGTGCTATTTGAGCTACCCTTGTAATTACCTTTTGTCATGCTCTCTCTAGTCTTAGCTACTGCTAAAATAAGGAGGTGCACTCTAGTAGGAGCATGTGGTACACTGGATTTAACAAAGTCTTTGGTTCTAGTTAAAACATTTGATGTACATTTTGAGACTTCACAATTAACCTTTGTCCAGTATAATAATAATAGGAATAATTGACGACATTTCTTCTTTGAGAAAAAACCAAGAATACATTAAATGCTTGCAGGGGATTTTCCATTAACATCCTTAGATGAAGATGCCTAGGAACTGAGGAGTGGCAGAGCCCCACTTTGCCACGTTTCAGCCTGAAGAGAAGTTTGGTGGCAAAATTCCAATCCTCTAAAGCCCTGGGGCTTCGAGTGAGCATCGACATGGATGTAACCTGAGCAGTACAAATGAAGTTACTTTAGTACTGTGGATATTCAGGAGCAATGATTACTAATGGAAAATACAGAAGTGCAGATAATGTACAGGAAGAGCCATTAGGAATTTGCTTCACCAAGTCCTTCCTAAAGGTTTGTAAGGGGCTGCTGTGGTCATCAATGACTTCCATCTCCATTGCCTTCTTAGCCATGCTATAGAGGTAGGAAGTTGTAAGACACAGCCTGAACACACAGTTTAATGCCTTCTGCCACTTTAAGGGTCTGTGAAGAGTTTCTTTAATTGCAGAGGATGGCTCTGCTGTATGCCCCTAATTTCCTTCCTTCTGCTCCCGTGCCAGCTCCGCCTGCTGTCCCCCTCTCCAGCCCTGCTGTGGCTGTGTGGCTTTGTGGGAGAGTTTTTTATAGAGTTCACATGCTCAGGTGTCTGGGACCTGCAGAGGCTCAGCCTGTGTGCAGGTCCAGCGGGTGATCTCACGTGTGGTTTGAATGTGCTCCGTGTGGTCAGCGCCGCTGCCGACACCTGAGGGAACCAGGGCTGGGGGGGTGTGTGCCCAGGGCAGGGCAGGCTGGATTCAGGGCAGCACACAGGC
>NW_008690744.1:319-1472 GCF_000695815.1 Acanthisitta chloris | reverse complement strand
AGAGAGCTCAGGGAGGGTATTGGGGGGTCCCCAATGGGTCTGTGTCCTGGAGCTGAGCGTGGAGGGTGCTGGGGGGTCCCCAGTGGGTCTGTGCCCTGTGAGGGGGTTTGGGGAAGATATGGAGGGTACTTGGGGTCTCCAAAGGGCCTGAACCCCCCGAGGAGGACTGGGGGAGGTCCCAGAAGGTATTTGGGCATCCCAAATGGGTCTGTGCCCTGTGAGGAGGCTGGAGTTGGGCATGGAGGGTACTGCGGGGTCCCCAAGGGGGCTGGAGCTGAGCCTGGAGAGCTTGGAGGGTATTAGGGGGATGGAAGATATTCCTGGTGTGCGGGTGGGGTTCCTGGGACACTGATGGGGTCCTGGGGGGCTGTTGGGGGACACCCAAATCCCTCCTGGCAGTCTGTGGGCACAGGATGTGCCATGTCCCCAGTGTCTGTTCCTCAGTGCCAGCATGAGGGTTCCTCATGGGATGCTGGGGATTCTGGTGGGATCCTGGGACACTGAGGAGATTCCTGGGGTGCTGATGGGGTCCTGAGTCACTGGCGTGGGGTTTCTGGGGCACTGGAGTGGTTCCTGGGGTACTGATGGGGTTCCAGGGGCACTGGGAGGGTGCCTGTGTCTCTTTGGGGCCCCTGACCATGGTGTGTGTGCTGTGCCCAGTCCAAGGCTCGCGGCCAGGGAAGAACGTGCAGCTGACGGAGAACGAGATCCGAGGGCTGTGCCTCAAATCCCGGGAGATCTTCCTTAGTCAACCCATCCTGCTGGAGCTGGAGGCACCCCTCAAGATCTGTGGTGAGGGCTGCATGGGTGCTGGGCTCCCCTGGGGGCACGGGGTGGTGTGGGGAGGTCCCACTCACGGCCTGTCCTCCCCCCAGGTGACATCCACGGCCAGTACTACGACCTGCTGCGGCTCTTTGAGTACGGGGGGTTCCCCCCTGAGAGCAACTACCTGTTTTTGGGGGACTACGTGGACAGGGGCAAACAGTCCCTGGAGACCATCTGCCTGCTGCTGGCCTATAAGATCAAGTACCCCGAGAACTTCTTCTTGCTGAGGGGCAACCACGAGTGTGCAAGCATCAACCGCATCTATGGCTTCTATGATGAGTGTGAGGGCCTGGGACATTGGCCCCAAACCCCCCCTGCCCCCCCCCCG
>NW_008690744.1:0-264 GCF_000695815.1 Acanthisitta chloris | reverse complement strand
CACCCCCAGGCACACTCTAACTGGTGGTGTCCCTGTGCTGTCCCACACCCACCCCAGCTGTGAGCAGGGGAGTTCTGGTCACCCCCAATGTCCTCCTGGCCACCCCCATGTCCCCCTCTGTCTACCTGCCTGTCCCCCCCTCCTTGTAGCCCCCTATCACCCACTTCTGTGCCCCCAAGGCCACCCCTTGCAGTCACAGTGTCACCCTGTGGCATTGCCTCCTATGGCAGCTCCAATGGGCTTCAGGGCAAGTGCTTGTGCATC
>NW_008690743.1:1120-3246 GCF_000695815.1 Acanthisitta chloris | reverse complement strand
GGGGGGCTCTGTGGGTACTGGGCAGGGCCACCCATGAGTGCTGACTCCCCCCAACCCTCCCCACAGGAACCAGGGGGGCTACGGCGAGCGCTTCCCCTCTGCCTCCTACCGGGACAACTATGACAACTGAGGTAGGGACGTGGCGGCGGGGGGGTGGTGGCGGCGGGGGGGTGGGATGGTGCCTTCTAAAAGCGATTGAGGACACTCTGGGGAACCCTCCTGTACACAGCTGGGCACCCCTGAAAATCCTCTTATACCCACAGCCTCCCCCCAAACCCCTGTTTTTGGGCAGGAGGCCTGCATGATTCTGGCACCCCCCCCAATTTATAGCTCAATTTTGTGGGTCTGGGAGGAGTTACTGCTTCTCGAGACCAAATTGTTTTGGGGTCCTCCCCTCCATTTTGAGGAGGTTGGGGGTTGCTGAACCCCCACAAACTCCCATTTTGGAGGGACTATGGTGCACCCTGACTACCCCCTCCCAGTTACTTTGAGGTGTTTTTGGAGCTTTCTTCCCCCCATGTCCTCATTTTTTGAGGGAGGGGGAGTGACAGTCCCTGAGCCCCCAACCCCCTCCTTTCTGGGAGTGCTGTGGTGGCCTCTGACACCCCCCCCATTGTTCTGGGTGGTCCCTGAGTCCTCCAAATCCCCATGTTGTGAATGGTACAGGGTGCCCTGACATGCCCAAGTACTGGGGATAGTTTTGGGTTCATCCTGTGTCCCCCATTTTGGGGGGGCTTTGGGGTCCCTGAGTCCCCAAACACCCATTTTGGGGGGGGTCTCTGAGTGCCCCTTCCCTACTGATCTCCTTCTCATCCTCAGCTTGGACCCTCGGTGCTGGATTTCGGGGGGGGGGCCCTCCCTCCCTGGGCCATGGATGGACGCCGAGGGGGGAGTGGGACATGGGTGGGGGAGAAGGTGGAGGGAACCCCCAGTTTGTACACCCTGTGTTGTATTAAAGGTGAGGTCTCCGAGTATGTCTCTTGTCTGGTTCTCTCTGGAGGGGTCCGTGCTCCAGGGGTTGACCCTGCTCCAAGGAGGGGACATGAGGGATTCAGTCCCCTGAGATGCAAGACCTAGGCCCATATTCAGCCTGTTGAACAAGAAAAGAAGTAGCTGATTGGTGCTACACCAGCGAGTACATGGATTTGAGACCCTAGGGACGACGCCTGTGATCAGTGAGGTTTTTTTTTAACCTAATGAGCAGTGAAGACATCATGGCCTAGGAGAAGTCTAAGGCAGTAAAGACAGACTGTGCAAAGTAAGTGACAACACAAACATGTGCTGCAACTGCTCTGCCTGGCACATGCTAGTGTGTGCTGAAAATAAACCCCCTGCCTTTACCTGCGCAGAGGTCTGTTCCTTCACAGCCCGCTCCTTCATGCTAACTTTGAAAGCCTTCTCTGTAACTCCCCAGCTTAATTCTTCCCCCAGAGCCCCCTCCAGCCCCTCAACCTGGCTCTCAGAGCACCAGGGCTCTGAATCCACCCTCAAATGGGACACATCAGCAAACCAGGATATTCTTCCAGTTGCCAGGTTCACCTTCATTATTCATACAAAAGCAGTGCCAGCAGCAAACAGGACCTCAGTCACCAAAGGCCACTTTCACAAGAGCCCCTGCCTCCTCAAGAGCAACTAGGACTTCCACTCTGCTCTGCACCAGCTCCAGCATTCATTATGCAAATAAGAAAGGGAAAAATTCTTGGCCCCAGTGCTTCAGGTGCAGTCGATAGGCTGCCCAGTATAGATTAAGGGCAGGAACATGTTTCAGTCTTGGCACCTCTAGTGTGGCAGCAATCTTCAAAAGTATTCAGTTTTGGAGGTGGTCCCAGAATTTCAGGTTTTCAATCCTGAAAGTGTTTTAAAGTGCTTTCCACTTGGAGGGTTAGGGTTAGGGGTTAGGGTTAGGGGTTAGGGTTAGGTTTAGGTGTTAGGGGTAGGTTTAGGGTTAGGGGTTAGGGGTAGGGGTTAGGGATTAGGGGTTGGGGTTAGGGTTAGGGGTTAGGGATTAGGGGTTGGGGTTAGGGTTAGGGGTTAGGGTTATGATTTAGGTGTTAGGGTTATGGTTAGGGGTTAGGGTTAGGGGTCAGGGTTTAGGGGTTAGGGTTAGTTAGGGGTTAGGGTTAGGG
>NW_008690743.1:0-289 GCF_000695815.1 Acanthisitta chloris | reverse complement strand
TCGGGAAAGCGGGCAAAAATGGCGGCCGAAAAAGGCGGGAATGGGAGCAAAAATGGCAGCCAAAAAAGGCAGGAATAGGCTCAAAAATGGCACCCTAAAGACGCGGGAAAAAGCGCAAAAATGGCGACCGAAAAAGGCGGGAAAACGGGCAAAAATTGTGGCTGAAGAAAGGAGGGAATGGGAGCAAAAATGGCGGCCGAAAAAGGCGGGGAAAGGAGAAAAATGGTGGCCGTAAGAGGCGGGAAAACGAGGAAATATGGCCGCCGAAAAAGGCGGGAAAAGGAGTAAA
>NW_008690742.1:65108-69457 GCF_000695815.1 Acanthisitta chloris | reverse complement strand
GACATATGTGTGGTGTCCCCGGAACATGTGTGTGCCACCTGTGTCTTCTCTGACACGTGTGTGCCACCTGCACCCTCCCTGATACATGTGTGTGTCACCTGTGCTCTCCCTGGCACATGTGTGTCACCTGTGCCTTCCCTGACACGTGTGTGCATCACCTGTGTTCTCCCCAGCATGTGTGTCACCTGTGCTCTCCTTGGCACATGTGTGTGTCACCTACACCCTCCTTGGCACATGAATGTCACCTGTGCTCTCCCTGGCACGTATCCATCACCTGTGTTCTCCCTGGCACACATGTGTCATCTGTGCCCTCCCTGGCATGTGTGTGTCACCTGCACCCTCCCTGACACGTGTGTCACCTGCACCCTCCCTGAAACGTGTGTCATCTGTGCCCTCCCTGGCACATGTGTCACCTACACCCTCCTTGGCACATGAGTGTCACCTGTGCTCTCCCTGGCACATATGTATGTCACATGTGTTCTCCCTGGCAAACTTGTCATCTGTGCCCTCCCTGGCACATGTGTGTGCCACCTGTGCCCTCCCCAGCATACCTGTCACCTGTGCTCTCCCTGGCACATGTGTGTCATCTGTGCCCTCCTGGGCACATGTGTGTGTCACCTGTGCCCTCCCTGGGATATGTGCACCACCTGTGCCCTCCCCAGCACATGTCACCCGTGCTCTCCCTGGCACACTGTGCCCTCTTCAAGGCACATCTTTGCACCCAGCAGAAACAGGGGAACCCCTCTGTGGGTTAGGTGAGCCCACTGGAAGGGACACCCTGGGTTGGAGGTCCAGCACGAGGCTCCCCAGAGAACCCCAGTTCCCCCTGCCAGCCCCAGCCCTGAGCTGGGGCCAAGCTGCAGAGGGACCTGAGAGCAGTGCTCAAAATAGCCCCCGGCACTAACGCCAGCGTGGTCAGCTCCCAGCCAGGGCAGGTGGGCAGGGGCTGGCAGAGCGGCCACGGGGTGACCACGTGGGGCACAGCCTGACCCTCTGGGGACCAGCAGGATTTGTGTCCGAGCTGTCACCAGCGATCAACACCCAGTTCAGGCCGAGCCCAGCTGCAAAGGTGTCCCCACCCCTCAGCCACTCCACGACTGACCCCAAGAGCTCCACGGATGTGCCCAGGGCATTGGCATCCACAGCTGGGAAAGCACTGCTAGTAAGAAAGGAAACAGGATTGTCAGTCTGGAGCCACATGGCAGGAGATTGAGGGTTGCCGCAAGCACCTCACCAACCCCAATTCCACCTGGGAACAGCACGAGGACGTGTGGTTTCAGTGATCCTTCACAGGGATTGGCACCACAGCCATGGGACAGTCTGGGCACTGCTGGGGAACTGTCGGCTCCAAGCACTGGGGTCCTTCTAGTGCTGGTGGAAAGTCACCACTGGTCATCACACACCTCCCAGTCCCTGCCACCAGGCTGAGGACCACCCCAGGGCTGTTCTCCTCACCACAGCAGGCACCATCCCACCAGCAGGACACAGCAGCGGAAAAACCAGGACGAACACCGTGCAGAGGAATGGGGGTGAGTGAAGAGACTTACCTGTGTGCAGGGCAGGCAGGGTGATGGGGCACAGGGCTCCATCCAGCTGTGCCCTGCCCAGTCTGGCACATCCTGGCACAGCCCATGGCAGCACAGCAGGAAGGGGCAGGTGAGCCCGAAAGAACCAGGCGCCACACACACGCAAAGGACGGTTTTTATTGGGGTCTGGTCGTAGGAGAGCAGTTGTACTGACCAACACACAGAAGCAGCTTAGCTGTGCCAAAATAATCCGTTAAAAAAATACTGGTGGAAAGCCCCAGAGTGTGGCACATCCACCACGACCAGGACAGGGCTGTAAACTCCGGGGACAGTCCGTGGGGAGCGCGAGGGATGTGCCACACGGGCACCCTCCTCCCCACAATAAATATGGAAAGAGCCAAGTACAGAAAACAAGGAATGATCTCATCGATACAATATCTAAGGTTATTTACAGGTCCTGGCTTTGCTCACCCTTCATTACATACTGTGGACAGGTTCTCTTTCCATCATTTCCTTCATCAAGAGTAGCTGTTCGTGTGAATCTGCTCCTTTTTGTTTTGAAGGACCGAATGAGGCACGGAGAGTGCTCACAAATCCCCTCTCCGAGGATGCTCCTGCTTTATTCTTTGTTTTTCAGGCTCGGTTTTTTTGGGTTATCTCACCCACTCTCTCCCTTTCCCTGAGGAGCAGGCACCTGCCACAGCTGGGAAAGCCTCTTCCCAGCCTGTACCTCACCCCAGTCCATCTCCTTTCCCAGGCTGGAAACACATCATGTTACAGAAACCTGGACAAACCCTGACCCTGGACAACAACCACCTTCCTGCACCTCTTCCCAGATTTTCTGCCAAAGCTCTGCCTGGCACAGCTCAGGTCTGTGGCACTGGGCTCAGCACTGTCCCCATGACACCAAGCAGAGGTGATGCCACTAGCAGCAGCACAGTCTCTCCCTCCCTCCAGGAGCAGCTCCAGCTACAACTCACCCCAGAATGAAATGGGATCAGGCAGGGGTGAGGGGGGAGTGGGAAGGAAGGCTCCAGGGGGAGGCAGGGATCCCTCCCTGCTCCAGGCAGTCTCCCAGCACGGGGAGGGCTCAGCAGCAAGAAAACATCACATTTCACCCCGGAGATATCCCAGGGATCAGCCCTGCCCAGCACACACCTCCAGCCCCAGCACGGTGGGAATTAAGGGCACGTGGAAATTAAGAGCAGGTGCTGTAAGACCTTGAGGATTCCCAAACAGCAGAGGAGAAACTGCACATCCCCAGGGAAGCTATTCCCACCTTCCTGTGAAAAACAGAATAAAGCTGGTGGATCCTGCTCGAAAGGAACTGCCACTTCCATACGCATAAGGGAGCAGAGAATCTGTGGAATGTCAGAAGTTGGAGAAACATGTATTTAATAAATAATATAAAATGCATTTTCGTTTTCTTTTTCCTGTTAAAATAGAACTCTCGGGTTTATACCTACAGAGCGTAGCGACCTTTACATAAACAAAATAAAGCTGAGTCTGTGGTGATTAGTTTAACACAAAATAAAAATACAATTTAACAACAGTATTAAAACAGCCAATGTTCCATCCACACAATATGTACACCATGGAATAGAAACCAACAGGGAACAAAACTAGATTAATCTCAGAACTCCTCAGACATTTGGATATACAATATTTTCTCTGTATATTTAGATATTCTCCTTTGTTTTCGTTTCTTTTTTTGTACAATATTAAAATTAATACTATGTCAAAATACGCTTTTTCAGGGTTTGTTTCTTTTTCCTCTTTAATTTGCAGAACTCATTCCTTACATGAATCAAGACAACTAGGATTATTTACTATCTACTGTACACTTCAGAGAGTCCTTCCCCCCAGGGGTGTCTGGGGCTGAAGGAGATGTGTCGCTGCCGGGAGAGGCACAGCGACACCCGTGTGCGACCGCCAACGGCTGTGGGACACAGAGATGGGGGTGGAGCCAAAGAACCTGCTCCCGGAGCTCAGGAAAGAGCAGCACAGAGCTCCAGGGGCTTCACTTTTCCTGTAAACCCATGGAATGGCAATGTCACAGCACTGGGAGCTTGGTGTCCTGCTCAGGGGTAACATCAACGCCCTGAGCAGCTCTGCTGGGCACCACCACATGGATAGGATCACAACTGGCTCAGCACAAACCCACAGGGATTCCATCACCTACACAATGGGCTGCAAACACCTCGTAAGTATCAAAACCAAACCCAACGTGATGATCTGGTTTGCATTTTTTTTCCCCCCTCCTTGACACAAGTGGGAGAAGAAAAACTCCTGTGATTCTAAAGGAAAGGTGCTGAGTTAGGGAATATCCTGAGTTGGAAGGGACCCACAAGGCTCATCAAAGCCCAACTCCTGGCCCTGCACAGGACAATCCCAAGAAACAAAGGAAAACTCTGATGGGACTGAGGTCTATCCCCAGAGCAGTGCTGTTCCCAACAGCCATCCCTACCTGCCAGGCTTCCCAGACACACTTCCAGCTATTATTAGCCTGCTCCTAGTTTTTTTTGAAGCCTAATAGCAGGGGGGGAACATACCAGGAATGTCAATCCGGGCTGGATCCTCTCCAGCATTACACCAGCTCCTCTGCCAGCAGTGGCTGGGGGAGAACCCGTGAGCCTGTGGCTGCAGGCTCTGCTGGACCAGTGACAAAAACAAGACACAGTTCAAACACAACCGACAAGAAGAAGCTGTAACACTTGGAGAAGTGGATGGGCAACACTTGGATGAAGGATTGAAAAAAAAATTCGTAAATGTTCCTTGAGCAACCAGGGAGCACCCGACACTCCAGCCAAAAGCTCATCCCAG
>NW_008690742.1:63833-65075 GCF_000695815.1 Acanthisitta chloris | reverse complement strand
AATCACTGTGGCTTTGCTTCTCCTGCACTGAGATTCCCACTCATAAAGTTCAATTTGTGCAGAATTTGCTGCATCCCAATTCCTAAAGTGAGACATTGATTTACAGCAACTGTCACATGTCAAAATGTCATTGACATGGGAGCAGAGGGACAGGGAAAGGCAGAGGGAATTCAGCAGCTCCCCAGAAAGCTCAGGGACCCCAACTCTCTCCCATCACATCACTCCCACTGCCTTTCCAGGATTTGGTCCTACAGCATTTGCCAGCAACAAGGAATAAGCAGGAAATAATCCCTGCAGCCCTGAAGGCACATGGATGTGTCAGGAGTTGCACTATCCAGATGTAATTCCCTATTCTGGAACATCACAAACAATTCCATACCCACAGAAATCTTCAGTAGAGCTGGTGCTTTTTTGAAGGACTTTCAGATAACTTGTTTAAGAGTCTGTGTTTAATCATTCACTCAGCTCTGTGGGTGCCTGAAGCTCTAATTTCTCTTTACTTCCCTGAACATTAACAAAAACAAAAGTCCTACAAGTATGGTCAGAATGTCAAAAGACAAGGCCATGCCTGATGCTCTCTGCATTCAGCAAGTGTTTCTGCACACAAAGCTAAAGACACCCACGTCAATAACTATCAGGAGTCTTTGTCCAAGATAAAAACCTCAGACTCTGCTGCCTGGATCAGGAAGGAGCAGTTTGGGGCAGTATCTGGGGTTTTGGTTCCTCCACACCAGTAGATCCAGCCCCTTCCACACAGAACCCCAATCCTTACTGGGATCCCAACTTCATCTGGGAGTTTGTCGCTCCGATAATCTCTGAGTCTCTCCTAACAGCACAGTTAGATAGAGTCACAAAGGAAAACCAAATCTTTCCTCCCACCTGAAGTCAGCAGCAGGGCTGGTGATGGTGCCTGGGGGAGGCAGGAAGGAGATGACAACGAGGACATTCCAGGGCCATCCCAACTCCATCACACTCCAGAATACCTATATGGCCTGAGCTAACCCACAGCCTTTGTCCCACATGAAATCTCTGGTCCTGAGGCACAATTTCCCAATTGCTGACCTGCCCCTCTCCTCCTCACCAACACCAGCACCTGAGCAGACACTGCCAACAGGGAATGAGGGGAGAAACCAACCATGGAAAACAACTGAAGGAGAAGAATGGAACTGACCGTGGACTGAGAAAGCACAAACAAGAGCTAAGAGGGAGTTTTAGCACAAGTCTGATTTCCTAAATCAAGAA
>NW_008690742.1:56575-63815 GCF_000695815.1 Acanthisitta chloris | reverse complement strand
GGGAAAGGTGAACAAAACCCAATGGGATGAGACCTTTTCTATCCCAAATAGCACACACAGAATCCTGGAATCATTTAGGTTGGAAAAGACCTCCAAGATCATTGAGTCCAACCTTTGCCTCATCACCTCTGACACTGCTCCTTTACAGAGGAGCTGAGATGCTCAGTGTCACTTATCAGTAGGAATGAGAGAGGGACTGGAACTCTATATGGAATAACTTGGAAAATAATTGGGGGGGGGAAAAAAAACCATGTTAAGAATCACTGACTGACAGGGGGTATTTTCCAGAAGGCATTTGTCCTTTGGTGCAGCCCCAGATGGCCAGACAGGGTTGGCACAAGCTCTGCAGCTAATCCAGCCCCTCTTCTAGAGCAAATCCAGCCAATTCCATTGCTTTTCTACAAGGAAGAGGTCTGGAACTCCGTGGTTATCTGACAGCCACACACACTTCGACAAACCACACGGATGGGGAAGCTGTTGGGGCAACTGCTGCTCCCATTCACACAGGCACAATTCCCACTGTCTTCAGGGACTGTGGGAGTTGTATCAACACAGCTGGGCAGAAAATCTTCTCTAAGGTGTTCACAGAATCAGGTAAAAAGCTTCAATCCAGCCCTGACCTCTCTCTTACAAACCATCACAACACCCAGGGCAAGGCCAACTTGAAGCTGTGTGTCAGGTCAGGGATCAGATCTTTCCTTCAGCAAGACACAAGTGATGCCCCGAGCAGAACAAACACGAACCTGGCATTTGATCAGCTCCTTCTGTCAGCTCCATGCTCAGCTCTCAGCCTGCTCTCAGTGTGGACAGTTTGAACTCTTTAACAGAAGATTAAAGATCCTGTTTCAAGCTGAGCCATGTGATGTGTGCACGAACCTCCTGGGCCGAGCTACAGAGAAAATCTGGGATATCTATGCTATGAGAACACACCTGTGCACAACAGGGAAGGATCCACGAGTCCCAGAAGGGCAGAGTGCTCCGGAATCCGTACCGAGGTGCCCAGACACTTGAACCCAGCACATGCACTAGGATGCATTGGATTTGAATCATTTCTCTTTTAATTTTTAAAAAGTGCAGTTGACCTGAAATGGAAAAGAACTGTCTTTATGTTCACTGTAAACTTGTCAAAAGGAATCTGCTCTTTAAAAACTGTGCTAAAATAGTCGATTTATACAACAGAGCACTATAGATGAAGCTACCATAAATTCCTCTTCACCAATTATTACTCTATTGTGTCAGTTATAGTACTGCATATACGTAGAAGAAGCAAAACGGTGGTAGCTACTATTAGTGAGTACAACAAACCAAGGGAATCATTCGAGTTCAATGCTCCCAGGAAGTAGCAATAACATTTAAACCACAGGACAGTTAGGATTCAGTACTCTGAAGTGCATAAGAGTCACACTGTTGATCATCAGCAGTATGGAGAAAGGTTATCAGAGAGTCAGCAGTAATGGTCGGAAAGGACATGGCAACACGACAGAGAAGGGGCATCCAGCAGGGCCCAGTGGGGTCACCTCGGGTGCCACCCACACCAGCCCCAGGGATCGCAGGGAAAACAGCCTCCTCCTCCTTCCATCAGTAGTTCCAGAGCAGCGGAGCAGGTCGGACCCGCCGGGAGTGGGAGCAGGAGCAGCCTCGACGCTCGGCCGGGAGCAGAGTCCACCTGCCACCACTGCAGCCTCCAGAGCCTCCAGCAGAGACAGAGTTCTGACAGGATCCCACGCTGTAAACATCGCCCTCCTCCTCCTCTCCCGCGCACATCCCGCGGCCAGGATTGCACAAAGTCATTCCTAAGGATTCTGGGACACTCTGCACGTTCACCAAGTAGCTCTCCCCGTGTGAAGGTGGTTGGTGCCTCCTACAGCCCATTGCTGTTCCTGTGGCTGAGCGGTGGCTTCGAGAGCTCCACGACCGTGGAGCGAGACTTATTGAGAAACTTGGGCGCGCGGCGCAGCAGCCTCTGGGCCTCGGTGAACGCCTCTGTCAGCTCCTTCTTCCACTGCACAAACTCAGGGTCGCTCTGGAAGAGACACACAAGCAGTTTGGCACTTCATTGTAAACAGCCAACAGTGTCTTCTCTCTTAGAGAGCACCTTAGGGGAGTTAGGAGGAAGGAGCAACTTTGGCTATTAGCCATGTGCAGCCCTTGGCCTCTCCATCGCCTGCTCAAGGCTGGACAAAATGTTTTGAGGACTCTTGGATATCCTCCTCACACACACACACGAGCTACGAGCAACTCCCTGCAGGGAGTTTGAAGGAAGGAGCAACTTTGAGTACCAGCCATGTGCAGCCCTTGGCCTCTCCATCGCCTGCTCAAGGCTGGACAAAATGTTTTGAGGACTCTTGGATATCCTCCTCACACACACACATGAGCTACCAGCAACTCCCTGCAGGGAGTTTGAAGGAAGGAGCAACTTTGAGTACCAGCCATGTGCAGCCCTTGGCCTCTCCATCGCCTGCTCAAGGCTGGACAAAATGTTTTGAGGACTCTTGGGCATCCTCCTCACACACACACGAGCTACCAGTAATTCCCTGCAGGGAGACATGGGCCAACAAGGCCCTTGGAGCCTGTGGAGGTTGAGAGGTTTTCAAGCTTTTAGCTCTTTACTAAACCAAACTCATTTTGGCCCAAATCCCACTGAAATCCATGACAGGAACTGGCACAGCTGCAGGTTTCCTGCTTTCAGACTTTGACTGTGATAAACACTTTGGCTTAGCTTCACGCAGTTAGACCCGAAAAATTGTTTATCACATGCCAAACAATCTGATTAAGTTATGGAAACACAAGTGTCTTACCTCACATTGTAGGACAAACTGTTTCCCTCCTTTAATTCTCAGTAAGATGCATTTCTTATCTTTAATTTGTGTTTCTTCCACAGATACTATTTGTTCCATTGTCAGCAGGTTTTGCTGCAGTGTTTGCAAAAGAGCAGAGAATTAATTGCAATCAAAAGCTCAGTTGCCCATCAAAGAAAGACACTATCTCATTTTTTCTGGCCTGCCCACACGAATCGAGTTATGAACACGAAGATTCATGACACAAACATTTATTTCTGAGGGTTGGCTCAGCAACTAAAGATAGAGTATAAGGTAAGAAAGAGATTTACAAGGGGCTTGGTTGCTTCAACAGAGACAACAGAATATCAGCCCAAAGGCCAGTAATGACAGCATGAAATAAGAATCTACAAATAGGTGTGTCTGCAAACAGAATATTCATTATTTCCCTCAAGAGTTGCATATAATTGGATGCATTTTCCAAGTATTACTGTTGGATTTTGTTTTAAAAAAAAAAAAAAAAGGCAGGCCAATTTGATTAATTCAAAGAGCTGAAAGGGAATATTTCAGCACTGAATACTTTTGAAGTGAACATACAGAGCAGCGTGCAGGAAAGCTTTCCCTCCAGACTGCAGAGGACACAATGTCTCAAACTCCAAACCCTTCCTTGGCTCAGAACACAAATCTCTGCCCTGCATATGAGCACAGCTGAGCTACACTACAGCCACTATAGCATTTTCTGGGACACAAAATGCTATAGCATTCGCCACCTTACCAGTTTGTGTTTTTTTGTATAAATAGTCCAGAGGTCCTAAATGAAAAACAACACCATCAACTACCAAACTCCTTTAAAGACACAACAGAACAAAGCAAACAGGTTTCTCAAGGCAACTTTAGGTCTCCTCCGTGCGCTGTAGCTACCCATTAACTACAGAGATGCTTGAGATAAGTTACCCAAATCCACTGGGCAGTTACTACTTGCACAGGAAGAGTGTGAGCCCCCAGCTGTGCCTCCAGCTCCAGCTGCCTCCCCCAGTGTGCCCCACTCACCCGGGACTCTCCTTCCCCTCTCCACTCCAGTCGGTTTGGGAAGAGGTAAAAGTAACGTCGCTGCCACTGAGTCAGGAAGGGGTTCCCCAGTTTCAGCATGTATCCATGCATTATACAGTCCTTCCCCAGGGCATAATCTACAACAAGAGGAAAGGTTAGCAAAGAAAAGCAAGGAGCAGGCTGAAGGCATTCTGCAGGGAGCTGTGTGGAGAAGGGGGCACAGGGAAGGAACCTGGCACGTGGGACTCAACGTGCCCTCGGCGGGATGCAATCTGTGTGCCCACACAGCCCCAATCCTGCCCTAATTACAAGGGCTGAGGTGGCTGCAGTGGAGGAACCAGGAACACAATTTGGTTCTTAGAAGGGTAGCTCATTAAAGTATGTTATTAAAAGAACTGAGCGTTGCTCTCCAAATTTGGGGGTTTGATGCCGTTTGCTGTATGAGAACTCCTGGGGACCTTCTCAGCTCCTGGCCAGGAAATCAAAGCCCACACACTCAGAGGGTGCTGAGGCACTGGCAAAGGTTGCCCAGAGAAGCTGTGGCTGCTGCTCCATCTCTGGGAGGGGTCCAGGTCAGGTTGGAGCAACCTGGGCTAGTGGAAGGTGTCCCTGCCCGTGGCAGGAGGTGGGACTGGATGGGCTTTAAGGTCCTTCCATCCCCAACCACTCCATGAGCTCTGATTCCACGATGCTCCTTCCAAAGCATGATGTCATCATGCAGCATTTCAAAACATTAAGAAACATCTTAAGCAACACAAGAGTGACTAAATGAGTCCTGACGATTCCCAGTGAATGACAGGGATGGGAGTCAGTGGTGTGGAACTCCAAACACAGCAATTACTATCTAGCAGCAAAAGATGAGAAGTGTAAGGACAGATTACCTTCCTCGTGGCCAAGCTGCTTATTTTTAGCCCTTTTTCTGGCCTCAATTTTATCTGTGTCTGCATTTACTGCATCATAAACAGTTTCTGCTACTTCTTGCTGCCAACGCTCCGATATTACCAGAGGGAAGTTCTTATATAACTCCTGGTCACTATCAAGCAACTTGCAAGAGAAAAACAACACAAAACCCAACATTTTAGTAACTTTTACTGTTCTTACCCCCAACAGTTCATAGCTGCCCATACAACAATGTTATTAAAAGAGGTACTGGACTCAAACCTTCACAAAACAGATGAAGCAAGAGAAGTTTAAGAGGCTAATTTAAGCAGAGACAGTGATTTATGTGCAGAGAACAGGCCACCTGCTCCACACTCCTTTGGTCTGATAGCTCTCAAATCCTCACTCAGCATTGTCCCAGAATGTTCTCCAGGCTCCACAGTTAAATAGGTGCTCAAATAGAAGCAGCAGTGTTTGATACATCCAGACTTCCTCAGCACAAAAATTCCATGGATAAATGAAAAGATAAATTTTCCACAGCACCATGCTCCCACATGATCTGACATCCTTAATAATCAACCTTCACAATTCAGCAGGGTGTGCTGCAGACCTCAATTTTCTCCTTACAAGGATTCTTTGCTCCACTAATCCTTTGAGCACTTCAATTGAATTGCACTCAAGGCAAAAAGAACTCTTCACCAAAAGGGTTGTCCAGCACTGGAATGGGGCAGTGGTGGAGTCCCCATTCCCTGCACATCCAGGGCAAAGGAATGCCATGCACACATGGAAAGTCAAGCACAGCAGTCCCAGTGCCACCTCCACCCCAGTACCTTGATGCCTTTCGTGTCCTCCTCATCGAACGACCCAATATCAAAAGCATCTGCTGCATTCACTTCTCCCCGGGGAGGAATCAGTGGTGGAGGGTACTGAAAATTAAAAGCAGCATAATTAAAGGCAAATTAATAGAAAATATGTAACTCCTTTCTGTAGTTACATCCAACTTTCTTATTTCTTGCACAGTTACACCTGACTGTGCAAACGTTCATCCCTTCAGTTCACTTCAGTGGGTGTAGGAGTTGGTGCCACTCCTTTAATTAAAGCTCCCCCAAAAGTCTGGGGATAAAATTCTCCAGTTTAGAGCAGCAAAGCAGCAGAAACCATGCAGTTCTTTGACCCTGCAAATGTAAGAATTCACTGCTCCTACCCAGGAAGATCTGCACTAAGGAATATCCAGAAGCTTTCATCAACAACCCTCCCCATATTCATGTGCTGGAGCACTGAGATTTTCTGTCCATTGCCTGTTTGAGTTTATTTTCCTTTTACTGCTAACCAAGTAAGCTAAAATTGCTGTCTTCATCCCTTACCTTCTGTAAATAGACTTGCTGCCAATCAATGCCTTTGAAGAAAGGATGTTCCTTTACTTCTTGTGCGCTGCAAAATACAAGTGACTCAAGTCAACAAAAGGAGCTTTTCAAATGTACTTGAGCAATAGAAACCCTTCAAAGGTCACACTTCTATCACTTGTAAACACAGGGAAATGCTCTTTTTTTTTTTGCAAGAAAAAAAAGAAGCATTCCTGAGTAAACAAGAGAAGATTTTAATGTGGAAACACAAGGAATGGTGTTGCAGGGCTGGTAGGCAACCAGGCTTGGGGGCAGCCCAGCACTCCAGGCAACAAATATTCCTCTGCTGGCAGATCCCAAACACTGATCTGTGTCAGAGCCCAAACACTGATCTGTGTCAGATCCCAGCACTGACCTATGTCAGATCCCAAACATTGGTCAGACCCCAGCACAGACCTGTGTCAGATCCCAAACACTGATCTGTGTCACATCCCAAACACTCCCAAGTACCCACCTTACTCCACACCATTTCACCTGACACAAACTAGATGGGAAAATAAGCACCTGCTCTTGTTAGGCCCCAAGGAAAAACAATCTCAGGTCATTATCATAGAGGGCTCCAAGAGAAAAAGGCTCTGGAATCTCCCCCTGGAACAGGAGCCAGCCCCAGGCTCAGGTGTGACCATCAGCTACCTGTTGTCACACATCCCCAGTGCTTTCTCAACAGTTGTTTTCTCCCCTCCTTGTTCTCTCTTCCAGTCTCACACTGACTTTTCAAACAGCTGACAACAACAACTCCATGAACAGCTCCAAGCAAGGAGAGCTGGGCAGGAGCAAGGAGTGGTTTTAGTCAAGAAACAAAGGAAAAGTCTTTTTCCTTAGAATCATGACAGGACACAGGTATTATCAGCAATATTCACAGCCCCTTTGCTTGGTGGTTTGGGGATTTTTAGTCTGGAATATGCTTCTATCATCACAGATACAATAGAAGCGATACATTTTCACTATCAGTATGTCTGACTCAAGCCAATGTGATCTCATGCCAAAACAGATCAGGCAAAACCAGAAAAACAACCCAGGGATGAGGAGCAGGAACACCCAATGCAAGTATGATTGCAGGGAGCTCAGGGGAAGGCTATAAGGACAGAAAGTGTCCAAAAAATGTGTCCTAACCAAAGGAAGTTGGAATGT